>NC_026003.2:89564789-89578041 GCF_000442705.2 Elaeis guineensis | reverse complement strand
AAAGTTTTAGCAAAATTTTGCTGTAAGCCTATTAGTTAATCATTAAAATATATTCAAAATTATAAATATTTTTTTCTTTTAAATTTTCAATCTTGATCTAATTTCTAATAGTTTATATAATTAGGCTTCCAAATTCAATTGACTTTTTGAACCAATTGCGTAGCTTCATTATGCATAAAAGTTGGCTTCATCAATCTAGGTAATGAAGTCTCTTTTTTATCTTTCTAAGCATCATTGCTCATATTTATGATGTCTTTATAATAATATTATGTTTGAGTTGTCTTTCATTGTGTAGGGCAAATAATGCATACTTGGAGTGAGTCAACTGATTCCTTGACTTTACATTGGCTAATGCAGCACATGAAAATAAGATTTTATGTCCATGTAAGGAATGTAGTAATGACTTGTGGATGGTTTGAAAAGATGCTTATGAATATTTGGTATGTGATGATTTTGCAAGGGCCTATACAACTTAGATATATCATGAAAAAGTTGTATCATCTACGACATCTACTTTTGACTCTCATGAACGAGATGAATTGCATCAACTAGATGAGATGTATAAGGTGTTGCTGTTAGAATGCAGGTTGATTCATATGCATAGATCGATACGGTTACACTAACCATAATGGAAGCAGATTTTAAAATTTTAATCTGATGTAAACATGTAGATTTAAATCTTAATCAATCCTAGGATCATCTAACATACATAAATAAATTAATTGCATAGATCTGAAATCATAAACTATAAAGGAATAAGTTATACCTGATCGCTTTTCTCTGTTCTTCCTTAGATCCTGTGGAGGTCTAAGGTTCTGTCGTAGCCACATACATGTCCGACCTCTGCTAGTATTTATACAGAGATGTCCTAATCAGAACTCCTAAATTTTTAGGGTGCTAGCTATCTTGTAGGCTTCATTCTTCAGCTTGGATCAGGATCCTTTACTAATATCACTTGAAGCAGCCCTATGGCAAGTTTATGGGGATTGATTCAACAACCAAGAAGAAACAAAATCCTTTCTTGATTTCTTCTCTCTCTCTTTAAGGCCTCCCTAATCTCTCAAATCAGATCTAGAGAAGGAGGTACTAGGGTGTCGAAGGGAGGGAACAAGGAGAAGTTTGGCATGGAGGAGGAAGGGGTGGCAAGGTTGTTATGATGCAACTATCTATTTTTACCGCACACCCACCTCTCCCCTTTTTATTTTGTCATCCAAACATGAGCCCCTTTCCACACCAATAACTCTAATAAGATTAAAATCAGTTTAAAATTTGTTAGCCTTATCCCTATCTAGATAGAAATTCAAACTAACCAAGAAATGAAGTGGCACCTCATCCCATCCTCTCACGCACATTCCAAGATGATTGGCATGAATTTCCATCACCCCATCCTTCTTCTATTTGGCCAGATGGAGAGAGAAACCCAGATAAATATGAGCTTAGGTGGTCAAATCCAATTGAATTTAATCTGGATTCAAATCAAATTTAAATTGAGCCCAAATCGAATCGAATTCGAAAGACCGTCAAACCTGATTTAATCAGGATTGAAATCCAAATCTGATTTGGATAATTAAACCTAATTAGCATTAAAATAAATTAAACTCAATTAAATTAAATTTAATTCAAATTAATTATAACTCGATCCATAATTTAATCAGGTTCAATTAAATTATAATATTTATAATTAAGTCTCAGTGCTAACAATTAGCAGATACTAAATCTATAATATTTATAAATTTATTTAAATCATCAATCTAATTGATAATGTGACTTTGATCCAAGCCATTGATTGGGTCAAACTATTTTTGTATGTAATCTCTCAGATTCTATTCTGTCTGATAGTAAGACATATCGTGATCTCCATCACCATATCTGAAAGAAAAATTTGTCCGATCGCATTGGATGTCAGGATGTAGAATAGATAGTAATTAAAATTTTTATAATACTTATGAATTTTCAACTTGATTCATAGTGAAAAATAATCAAGATTGAAAAAGCTTCTTGATTAATATGCTTCGTGAGATCTGGATGCCAAGGATCCTCTACTTCGCGTGCATGCCAAACGTTGTAGGAGGGAGGGATGAACTCTTTCTTCGGAGAGAAAGGAGCGGAGTACTTGAAATCTGATCTCAAATCTTTAGAATAGCCCACATGCTGCCACAGAAGGAGGGAGGATGCCAAGAGGAAAGAGATGCCCAGTGCTAGGTGATGCCCACACCAAGGGATCTCCATGCCAAGCCTTTGATTGATTTATTTTTTTCTTCTCTACATCCCTTCTTATATGGGCAAGAGGTTCTGGATCAAATCAAACTCTTTTGGATGCTAGAAAAAGGACTCTCTATATTTGAATCAAATCCAAACTCCCTAAAACACAAGAAATCAATATAAGTAGGAGATGTGTCTTCTTTTATTAAGGCGCATGCTCAAGGAGAGGGGGTTGTTTTCAGCCCCTTTCCAACCATCTAGGTCAGCCCATAAGGAGGGAGAATATCTGAAAAAGGTGGTTAGTGTATCAAATCAGATTTAGTTTAGATTTGGATCAATTCAAATCTAATTCGAATATGATGCGAACCAATTTTAAAAAGACTGCTGATCCTAATCCACTTAGGATTCTTGTCCAAGTCCAACTTGATAAATTAACCCAATCAAGCCTTAATAAAATTAAATCTAATTAGATTAGATCTAATCTAATAATTAGGAATCAATATACTCTTCCATAATCATTTGGATTATTGATTTGATTTTAATTCATCCTTGAAATCAAACCCGTATCTCATGCGCAGTGCTAGCTGAACATTGTCAGTATTTAATTCTGTATGATCTATAACTTAATTTTCAATCAAGTATCATATTTTCAAATTGAATATATAAATATCTGATCAATTCTTTCTTATATTGTTTGACTTTTGTGTGCGACTTCATAGGTTCGAACACTAAGCTAGCTGCATAGAAACTCTTTCCTATACTAATCGAAGTGATCATCTAGCAATGATACATGATGTTTGAAAAAATTAGATATTTTTAAAATAATATTCAAGAACCACGATGTATGTTTATCGCATAATTCATTTCTTTGATCCTAATGCTCGAGGTAACCTAGGGTTTAACTATCAACCCTAAAATAGTCATCTACATTGTATTTCAATCTTTCAAATCCATCACATGGATTACCGTAGCCAAGATTTTACTAAATTAAAATATAGTGATATATTAACTCCTATAATTTGAATAGGTCAATCCTATCTTGATCCACACCCAGACTTTGAAAGTATTTGACCATATCCAGTAGCCTTCCATTACTGTATTAGAAATATAGGTAGCCTGGTACCCAAGCATAGTAAGTTACTTGCAAGTCACTATAGTGATCTCAGATCTGAGGGATATTTATACCCATATATTTTGCGAGCTGTTCTTGACAGTAGAGTACTCAGTAGGTGAGTCATTTATTCAATGATGATGTACTCCTATATCTTACCTGTATGCTATATCAGTGTTTTCACGCTCCTTGGTTACGAGGACAACCAACCTATATGGCATATAATGACCTACACTTGGTAAATATTATCGTCCTATTAATAACATATCATTCGGTCATGAATATATTTAAGAACTATTCAATAAATTCTTCTTTATCGATCATAATATAGTTCTAAAGACTTCATTATAATATAAAAGTTCTAATAATGAGGGTGTTCACCTTATGATGAAAAAATCAAAATAACTTTTATTCATTGATTAATAATTTATATATAAAATTTAATTATTTATAGTAAGCCAATTAGCTTTAAGATATAATTTTTAACAACTTTTACTTGGACTAAAGTCAATTAGGACAGTATCTTATATCCATCTTCTACTTATGATCATCGAATATTTTGATCTCGAGAGCTTTAGTGAAGGAGTCGGTCAGATTCTTTTTTCTATCAATATTTTTAAGCTTGACATTATCTCGATCTACAATTTCACGGATAAGATGATAGCATCATAGAATGTGTTTGGTTCTGTGATACGATTTGGGCTCCTTTACTTGTGCTGTGGCTCCAGTACTATTATAATATAGTAAAACTGGACCATCAAAAGAGAAAACCACTCCAAGTTCAATGATGAACTTTTTCAACCAAATAACCTCCTTTGTAGTATCAGATATCACAACATATTTTGCTTTGCATATTGAGTTAGCTACCATATGCTGCTTAAAACTCTTCCAGCAAATTGCTCCTCCATTCATGATGAACACGTAGTCTATGAAGGAACCAGATCTAGGGTTTTAGGGTTAGATCTTGAAACTTTTTCAAGATCAGATAGCGAAAGACTAAAATAAATTAAAATTTATTTTATAAAATTAAAAAATTCTTACATCTAAGATCCTATTATATGATTATTACAAGGTATTAAATCAAAAATTAAAATATAAAGAGCAAAAACTACATGTTGATCATATCAACATGTTTCTACACTACATCTAATGTATGTAAAATATAATAGATCAGATCTATTACCTTGCAAGTTAGACATTCTAACTTTACCGATCTAGGCTTGAGGATGATGTTGCGAGCCACACATGCGTCCGACCTTTAGGAGTCATCCACACGAGCTCACGAATCACGATCAGAAGTCCTGGTCCAGAAAATTAGCATAGTGTGCTAGTACTGCGTTGATCCTTCTTCGATGGTCGATCAGATACCTCCTTCTTCTTGATTTAGACTCTTCCAAAGATGAGAAGTAGGAGAAAGAATTTTAGATGAGACTCTCTTAGAAAACTTACAGATGGAGGAAGGGAAGAGATGAACCCAGCAACTCTAGAAGAAGACCCTCTTCTTTTTCTCTTTGCTCTAACCCAGACACCTAATTTTGTGTCTAATAGATCTCCATGCCCCAAAACTCTTTCTCCTTGATTTTTGGATGCCCCAAAGGACTCTCAATGCTCTGTGTTCCATAAAAATTTTATAAAAAAATTTATTTTAAATAGAGAGATATGAAGAGTCCTTGTCTAGGTCAAATACCTAGTCAAGGATTATCCAAACAAGGTAAGACAAAGGGTGCCCAACTCTTGGGCATCTCCTCCTTCTTTTTCTATCATGGACCACCAAAAAAGGATGCATATTATGTGCCATAAAATCCACAAAAATTTTAAAAAAAAATTGAGTAAAATCAGTGCCATAAGGAAAGAGTTTTGGTTTCCTAAAACTTATCTCATAGAATTTGAAATCCAAACTAATTCCTATTTTGACTTGATCCACAACCACATTCCATGTAAGAGAGAAAAGTTTTGGGTGTGTGTGGAGACCTGGGAGAGAGGGTTTTGTTGCATAAAATAAGAGAGAGTGGGCGTGGGATAAGAGAGAGTGGGCGTGGGGTGCTAAGGTGGTGCAAGATGGAATCCTAGTCTTACTAGGATTCAATCTATGACTTGTTCAAATTTAGTTTTTCAAACTAAATCAAACCAAAACCAAATCAATCTAATTAAAATAGGTCTTAACTCAATTAAGAGCTTAATTAAATTAAATTAAATTAGATTTAAATCTGATTTAATTTTTTAATCAAATTAGAAATTAGGTTGACCCAAGTCCTATTTAAACTAGGACTAATTTTTTCTTACACTTGGCTTATCCAATAAATCAATTGGACTTGATCCAATCAAGTTCAAACTAAATCTAATTAAATTATATTTAATTAAACTTAATCTTAATCCATTGACTTAATCAAATTAAGCCAATTAGCAATCGAATTGCTAATCGATCCTTTTACAACAATTGCACTAGGTTAAATGTCAATCGTATTGATCGTTTAACCCTAGAATGATTCTTAATCGTTGATCAACCATTCAATCGGATTATGAACTCTAATGTGTGTAATCTTATAGGTCCGAACCTAAGTCGGTAGTACAGAAATAAATTCTTATACCAATCGAAGTGACCATCTAGCAATGGTACTCGACGGCTAGATAAGTCGAATGTGTAGAACAACATCTCTAGAACTTATGCGGATATAGTTTCCATATAATTCATCTCCTTGACCAAAATGCTCATAGGATACCTCAGAGTTCAACTGTCAACTCTGATCAGGTTGTCCATATTGTATTTCAAAATATCAAATCCATCTGATGGATTATCCTGGCCAAAGTTTTGCTAAATTGAAATACAGCGACTCATTCTTCTCCAACCTTGGAGTGGTCAATCCTATCTCGATCACACTCTGACTTCGTAAGTACTTGATTGCGTCCAGAAGCCTTCCATCACTGAATTAAAAATTTAGTTAGTCCAGTATCAAAGCACAGTGAGTTGCTTGCAAGTCACTAAGACGATCTCAGGTCTAAGGGATACTTATACCTATATCCCATCAGAGACATTCTCGATAGCAAAATGTTCTAGAGTTGGTCACGTTCAATGATGATGTATTCTTATATCTCACCTGTATGTCATATCAGTGTCTCCATACTCTTTGGTTAAGAGGACAACCAACTCATATGGCCTACAGCGACCTATGCTCGATAGAGGCTGTCGTCCTTATTAACAACCTATCATTTGGTCGTAAATAGTTTTAAAGACTAATCGATAAATCCTCTCTTTATCAAACCTAAATAGTCCTAAGGACTTTATCATAACAACAAAGTTCATTAGAAGATGAAAACTTATGATGAAAATACTAAAAATATATTTTATTTATTAATAAATCAATTATAATACAAGGTTACTCAACCGTCAACAGATTCACGATTGACTTTTGGGATATTTTCCAACAACTCTCACTTGTCCTAAAGCCACTCGGCATAGTATCTAATACTCATCTTCGACTTGTGATTGTCGAACTCTTTTATCGTCAGGGCTTTAGTGAAGGGGTCAGCCAGGTTCTCCTTTCCATCGATCTTCTAAAAGTCGATATCACCTCGATCCACGATCTCCCGGATCAGGTGGAAGTGATGCAAAATGTGCTTCGTCTACTGGTGTGCTTTGGGTTCCTTTGCCTGAGCTATGGCACCAGTGCTGTTGCAGTAGAGCAGGACCAGACCATCGAGGGAGGGTGCTACTCTGAGCTCGTTGATGAATTTTCTCAGCCACACAGTTTTCTTCGTGGCATCCGATGCTGCGATGTACTCTGCCTCACAAACAAAGTCTGCCATAGTATGCTGCTTGAAACTCTTCTAACAAATGGCTCCACCATTTAGAATAAAGATATAATCCGATATGCTTCTACTGTCATCATGGTCAGATTGAAAGCTGGAGTCTGTGAATCCCATAAGTTTTAGATTTGACTCACCATAAACCAACCATTGGTCTTTAGTATTTCTCAAATACTTAAGGATGGCTTTAACCACTTTTCAGTGGTTTTTTTTAGGATCAAATTGGTATCTACTTACTACTCCTAGTGAATATGCCACATCTGACCTTATACATATCATGGCGTACATGATAGATTCAACAGTCGAAGCATATGGGACTCTACTCATACGCTCTCTTTCTTCAGGAGTTATCGGACAATCCTTCTTAGAGAGAAAAATTTCATAGCCTATCGGTAGATAGCCCTTCTTGGAATTCTCCATGCTGAATCTCTTCAGCACAGTGTCTATGTATGTGGACTGGGATAATCCAAGTATCCTTTTAGATCTATCCCTATAGATCTTCATCCCTAGGATGTAGGATGCTTCACCCAAGTCCTTCATGGAGAACTGTGATGAAAACCAAACTTTTATTTTCTGTAGTGTGGAGATGTCATTCTCAATTAAAAGAATGTCATCTATGTATAAGACAAGGAATACCACAACTGGACCATTTGTCTATTTATAGATGCAAGGCTCTTCTCCATTCTTAACGAAGCCATATATTTTGATCATCTTATCAAAACGTATGTTCCAACTTCGAGAAGCTTGCTTCAATCCATAAATGGATCTCTGAAGCTTGCACACCTTGGACTCATTTATGGATGTAAATCCTTCAGGTTGTATCATATACACCTCTTCGATCAGCTCTCCATTCAGGAAAGCTGTCTTTACATCCATCTACCAGATCTTATAATCCAAAAGGGCAACTATTACAAGCATTATCCGAATGAATTTGAGCATTGTGACAGGAGAGAACGTCTCATCATAGTCAATACCATAACGTTGATGATACCCTTTGGCAATCAGATGGACTTTATAGGTCTCCACCTTTTCGTCTGTGCCCCTCTTCCTTTTGAAGATCCATTTACACCCAATGGGTTTAACTCCTTCAGGTGGATCAACCAATGTCCATACATCATTGACCTTCATGGACTCTATTTCAGATTGCATGGCTTCAAGCCATTTCTTAAAATCAGGTCTCTACATTGCATCCATATAGATGATCGGATCCTCATCGTTCTCATCGAGTTCGATGGGATCACCATCTCAGACCAAAAAATTATAGTATCTGTCCGATTGACACGGTACTCTATCGGATCGCCTTAATGGTGCAGGTACATTGGGCTCCAGATCTGATCTAATTAAATCTGACTCAGGTTCAGCTATTGGTGTCGGTCCTTCTACCTGTTGAACTTCATCAAATTCAATCTTAGAGGCAATGGTTCCTTCACCAAGGAACTCCTTTTCTAAAAGGTTGCCTTAAGGCTGACGAACACCTTTTGTTCATCAGCATGATAGAAAAATATCCTTTGATCTCTTTGGGATATCCTATGGATATGCATTTGTCAGACCTAGATCCAAGTTTATCTGTAACTAACCTTTGACATAGGCCGGACATCCCCAGACCCTAAGGTGTGAAAGTATTGGCTTACGTCCTGTCCATATCTCATATGGAGTCTTAATTATAGACTTACTTGGGATCCTATTTAATAGATAACAGATCGATTCGAGTGCATATCCCCAGAAGGATATTGGCAAGCTGGCAAAATCTATCATGGATCGGATCATATCTAACAGAGTCTAATTTCTCCTTTTAGACACACCATTATGCTATGGTGTTCCTGAAGGAGTCCATTAGGAGAGAATCTCATTTTCTCCTAGATATGTGAGAAACTCATCAGAAAAGTATTTTCCTCCTCGATCAGATCGAAGAGTTTTAATACTCTTTCCAGTTTATTTTTCTACTTCATTTCAGAATTGTTTGAACATTTCAAATGTATCCGACTTATGTTTCATCAGATAGACATATCCATATCTGGATAGATCATCCGTGAAAGTAATGAAGTAGAAATATCTACCTCTAGCACTTGTGCTCATGGGCTCGCATACATCAGTATGTACTAGGCCCAAGAGCTCAGTAGCTCTCTCATCTTTTTCAATAAAAGATGACTTGATTATTTTATCAAGAAGACAGGATTCACAGGTTGGAAGTGATTCACAATCACTGACTTTTAGGATTTCATCTTGAGTCAACCTATTTATCCTGTTCTTGTTTATATGACCTAGCCTACAGTACCATAAATAGATATCTGATATACTATCTAATCTAGGATACTTGCCAGTAGAATAGACTATGTTAACAAATTGTGATAACATATACACACTATTGTTCAAATGTCCATAAAAAATAGTAACACCATTCATAATGATATTACAAACTTGTTCCTTTATTGAAATTTCAGAATCACTTTTGGCCAGAAGGCCTACAGAAATGATATTTAAAAAGAAACTGGGACAGAAATGATAATCATTAAGAACAACAATATGGGACTCAAATACAAGTTTCAAGATTTCTAATGCTAGAACTGGAACTGATCTTCCATCTCCAACGTTCAGGAATCTCTCGTCCTGCTCGAATCTCTTACTGACTTGTAACTCCTGCAATGAATTGCAAATCTGGTAAGGGCTATCGGTATCCAATACCCAGTCAGTTATATCACAAATAGAGAAATTATAAAGAGTTATCGTATAAATACCTTGTCCAGCAACAGCTTGCTTCTTTCTCTGCCTGTTCAGATCTAGGGAGGCAATGTACTGAGGACAGTTTCTCTTCCAATGCCTCCGCTGTAGGAACCAGATATAGGGTTTCAGGGTAAGATCTTGAAACTTTTTCAAGATCATACAGCGGAAGACTAAAATAAATCAAAATTTATTTTCTAAAATCAGAGAATCCCTAGATCTATGATCCTATTATATGATTATTACATAGCATTAAATCAAAAATTAAAATATATAAATATAGCATGAACTACATGTTGATCATATCAACATGTTTCTATACCACATCTAATGTATGTATTAAACAATAGATCAGATCTATTACCTTGCAAGTTAGATGCTCTAACCTCGCTGATCCGGGCTTAAGGATGATGTTGCAAGCCGCACACATGTCCGGCCTCTAGGAGTCATCCACACGAGCCCACGAATCTCGATCAGAAGTCCTGCTTCAGGAAATCAGCACAGTATGCTAGTACTGCGCTGATCCTTCTTTGATGGTTGATCAGGTGCCTCCATCTTCTTGATTTGGACTTTTTCAAAGATGGAAAATAAAAGGAGGAGTTTCAGATCTAAGACGCTCTCAGGAAACTCAAGATGGAGGGAGGAAAGATATGAAAACAAAAAACCCTAGAAGAAGACCCTCTTCTTCTTCACATTTTTCTCTCTAGACACCCTAACTTGCGTCTTTTATATCTCCATGATCCAAAGGTATTTCTCTCTTATTTTTGGATGACACAAAGGTCTCTCAAATATCGATCTTTTCATAAAATTTTATAAAGAAACTCATTTTATACAGAGAGATATGATAGAGTCCTTGTCTAGGTCAAATACCTAGTCAAGGCTTATCCAAACATGGCAAGTTAAGGGGCGCCCAACTCTTGAGCACCTCCTCCATATTTTCATACATGGATCACCAGAAAAGGGTACACAATATGTACCCTAAAAGCCACAAAAATTTTAAAAAAAAATTGGATAAATTTGGTGCAAAATTGAAAGAGTTTTGGATTTCTAAAACTCTATCTCATAGAATTTGAAATCCAAACTTATTCCTTTTTTATTTGATCCAAACCACCTTCCATGTAAGAAAGAAGAGAGGAAACCTTTCATGAACGTGGGAGAGACCTGGGAGAGGGCTTTTGTCGCACAAAATAAGTGGAGATTGGCATTGAATAAGAGAGAGGGCGTGGGGAAGGCTTATGTGGCGCAAGGTGGAATCCTAGTCTTACTAGGATTCTATCTTATGACTTGTTTTAATTTGGTTTTCCAAACCAAATCAAACCAAAATTAGATCAATCTAATTAAAATAAGTCTTAACCTAATTAAGAACCTAATTTAATCAGATTAAATTAGATTTAAATCTGATTTAATCTTTTAATCAAATTAGAAATTAGATTGACCCAAGTCCTAGATGAACTAGGACTAGTTTTTCCTTGCACTTGGCTTATCCAATAAATCAATTGGACTTGATCCAATCAAGCCTAAACCAAATCTAATTAAATCATATTTAATTAGATTTAATCTCAGCCCATTGGCTTAATCAAATTAAGTCAATTAGCAATCAAATTGCTAATCGATCCTCCTGCATTACTTGCACTAGGTTAAATGTCAATCGTATTGATCATTTAATCCTAGAACGATTCTTAATCATTGATCAACCATCTGATCGGATCATGAACTCTAATGTGTGTGACCTCATAGGTCCGAATCTAAGCCGATAGTACAAGAATAAATTTCTATACCAATCGAAGTGACCATCTAGCAATGGTACCCGACGACCGGATAGGTCGAATGTGAAGAACAACATCCTTAGAACCCATGCGGATATAGTTTTCATATAATTCATCTCCTTGACCAAAATGATCATAGGACACCCCAGAGTTTAACTGTCAACTCTGATCAGGTTGTCCACATTGTATTTCAAAATATCAAATCCATCTGATGGATTACCCTGGCCAAGGTTTTGCTAAATTGAAATACAGCGACTCATTCTTCTCCAACTCTTGGAGTGGTCAATTCTATCTCGATCACACTCTGACTTCGCAAGTACTTGACTGTGCCCAGAAGCCTTCCATCCCTAAATTAAAAATTCAATTAGTCCAGTACCAAAGCACAGTGAGTTGCTTGCAAGTCACTGAGGCGATCTCAAGTCTAAGGGACACTTATACCTATATCCCATCAAAGACATTCTCGATAGCAGAATGCTTTGGAGTTGGTCACGTTCAATGATGATGTACCCTTATATCTCACCTGTATGCCATACCAGTGTCTCCACACTCCTTGGTTAAGAGGACAACCAACCCATATGGCCTACAGCGACCTATGCTCGATAGAAGCTGTCGTTCTTATTAACAGCCTATCATTTGGTCGTGAACAGTTTTAAGGACTAATCGATAAATCCTCTCTTTATCAAACTTAAATAGTCCTAAGGACTTCATCATAACAACGGAGTTCATTAGAAGATGAAAGCTTATGATGAAGATGCCAAATATATTTTATTTATTAACAAATCAATTACAATACTTGGTTGCTCAACCGTCAACAGCTTGACGATTGGCTTTTTGGGATCCATTTCCCAACAACTCCCACTTGTCCTAAAGCCACTCGGCATAGTATCTAATACCCATCTTCGACTTGTGGTTGTCGAACTCCTTTATCGCCAGGGCTTTAGTGAAGGGGTCGGCTAGGTTCTCCTTTTCGTCGATCTTCTGAAGGTCGACGTCACCTCGATCCACGATCTCTCGGACCAAGTGGAAGCGGCGCAAGATGTACTTCATCCACTGATGTGCTTTGGGTTCCTTCACCTGAGCTATGGCACCAGTGCTGTCGCAGTAGAGCAGGACTAGAACCATCGAGGGAGGGTGCTACTCCAAGCTCGTTGATGAATTTCCTCAGCCACACAGCTTCCTTCGCGGCATCCAATGCTGCGATATACTCCGCTTCACAAACAGAGTCTGCCACAGTATGCTGCTTGAAACTCTTCCAGCAGATGGCTCCACCATTCAGAGTAAAGATATAACCCGACACGCTCCTGCTGTCATCATGGTCAGATTGGAAGCTGGAGTCTGTGAACCCCACAAGTTTCAAATCTGACTCGTCATAAACCAACCATTAGTCCTTAGTATTTTCAAATACTTAAGGATGGCTTTAACCACTTTCCAGTGATTTTCTTCAGGATCAGATTGGTATCTACACACTACTCCTAGTGAGTATGCCACATCTGATCTTGTACATGTCATGACGTACATGATAGATCCCACAGCTGAAGCATATGGGACTACTCTTACGCTCTCTCTCTTCAGGAGTTGTCGGACAATCCTTCTTAGAGGAGAAATTCCTTGGCCTATCGATAGATAGCCCTTCTTGAAATTCTCCATGCTG
>NC_026003.2:89521751-89564689 GCF_000442705.2 Elaeis guineensis | reverse complement strand
CAGTCACAGATATCATGTATTGTACATGAACAACTAAATTGAACGCTTAAGCAAACTTGACTTTCTGTTACATGAACAGTTGGGCAAGGTTGCTATCTTAAACTCGCTACCGAAGTCCTACCTATCCTTCTTAGTTATTATAGAAAGACCAAGCCTATAGTGAACTACCATGATTTACTAGGGTTGCTACAGACATTTGAGAAGGATCATCAGCTCCAGAAGAAGTCAATGCATGTTGTGGGAGGATTGTCTGTAGGTCATCATTCCTCCAAGAGAGGAAAGAAGAAAAAATGCAGAAGAGTCGTGCCATCGATCCAAAGCCAAAGTAGGGCAAAAAATCGAAAGTCGATAAGAGCCAGGCAGAATGATTCTTCTGTAAGAAGTTGGATCATTAAAAGAGGAACTATTCTACATATATTGCTTTCTTAACCCAAATAGGCTAGAGAACAAGAGAAACAAGCAATCAATTACTTCACAAGATACTTATATGATAACTCCTTATAATTTCTCTGTATGTGATATTACTATCTGAGTATTGGATACCAAAAGTCTGATTAATATTTGTAATTCATTGTAGAGACTGCAGGTCAGTAGAAAATTTAGAGAAGGCGAATAGTTCCTGAACACTAGAGATGGAAGCCTTGTTTTAGTTCTAGTTTTAAGAACTATGCAGCTTATTTTTGAGTCTAGTAGTATCATGTTAGGTGAGTGTCATTATTATCCTTCCATTCTGATGAATATCATCTCTATAAGTCTTTTGGCTAAATTTGATTTTAAATTTTTAATAAAAGATGACTTTTGTGATATCATTATGAATGATACTAAAATTATATGAAGATAATTGAAACGTGGTATATACTTACTATCACAGCCTGTTGGTATAATATACACATCGAACAAACATTCTAGGATAGATAATGTCAGAAATACCTACTTTTGGCATTGTAAACTGGGTCATGTGAACAAAAATGTGATAGATAGATTAATCAAGGAGGATATTCTTGAAATTAATGATTGTGAACTATTACTAATCTATGAATCCTATTTACTTGATAAGATGACCAAGTCACCTTTTAAGAAAAAAATTGAGCGAGCCAATGATGTTCTAAGCCTACTACATAGCGATGTATGTGGACCTATGAATATAGGCATCAGAGGAGGATATTATTACTTCATTATATTTACTGACGATCTATCAAGGTATGGATATATCTATCTTATGAAGCATAAATTTGAATCATTTAAAATATTCAAACAATTTCATAGTGAAATAGAAAAATAGATTGAAAAGAGTATTAAAACTCTTCGATCAGATCGAGGAGGTAAATATCTTATCAATAATTTTTGATATATCTAGAAAAGAATAAAATTCTCTCACAATAGATCTCTCCTGAAATACCACAACACAATAGAGTGTCAGAAAGAAGAAATAGAACATTATTAGATATGGTTTAATCCATGATGGATTTTATGACTTTGCCAATCTTCTTTTGGGGATATGTTCTTGAAACTATCTGCTACATACTTAATAAGATTTCAAGCAAGTCTGTAAATAAAACACCATATGAGATATGGTCAGGATATAAGTCAGTACTCTTATACCTTTGGTTTAGAGATATCCATCTTATGTAAAGCATTTAAAGATAGACAAGCTTGAATTTAGATTCAATAAATACTTATTTGTAAGGTACCTTAAGAAAACTAAAAGGTACTACTTCTATCTCGCTGAAGAATAAAAGGTGTTCATCAGCAACAGGATAGTCTTTTTAAAAAAAAATTCTTGAAAAAAAAACTAATGCCACTAAAATCGAACTTAGTGAAGTGCATGAGATAGAAATACTGGCATATACAGAATCAGATTTGATTGGAGAATCAAATCTAGAGGCTGTAAAGGTGCCATTAAGGAGATCCGATAGAGTACCATGTTAACCAGACAGATACTATGATTTTTTGATTCGAGATGGTGATCTTATCAAACTAGATGAGAACGACGAGGATCCGATCACCTATATGGATGCTATACAAAGGTTGACTCCTAAAAATAATTTGATGTCATGAAATTCGAGATGAAATCCATGAAGATCAATGGTGTATGAACACTGATTGATCCATCTGAAGGGATTAAACTCATAGGGTGTAAATATATTTTCAAGAGAAAAAAAGGAGTGGACGAAAAGATGGAGACCTATAAAACCCGTCTAGTTGCTAAGGGATACCGTTAGTATTATGGTATTGACTATGACGAGATGTTCTCTCCTATGCAATACTCAAGTCCATCTGGATCATGCTTATGATAGTAACACACTTAGATTTTAAGATCTGGCAAATGGATGTCAAAACCATCTTCCTTAATGGGAAGCTGGAAGAAGAGGTGTATTTGATATAACCTAAAGGATTCACATTCTTAGATGAATCTAAAGTATGTAAGCTAAATAGGTTATCTTTGAACTGAAGCAAGCATCTAGGAGTTGGGACATGCATTTTGATAAGTCGATCAAAATGTATGGCTTCATCAGGAACGGAGAAGAGCCTTGTATCTATAAAAAGGCTAATGATTCTATAATCATCTTTCTTGTAATGTATGTGGATGACATACTGTTAATAAAAAATGACATTCCAGCTTTGCAAAGTGTAAAGCTGTGGCTATCATCAGAGTTCTCCATGAAGGATTTAGGAGAAGCATCTTACATCTTAGGGATAAAGATCTATAGAGATGAATCTAGAAGGTTCCTTGGGTTGTCCAAATTCATATACATCGATATCTTGCTGAAATGATTCAGCATGGAGAATTTCAGAAAGGGCTATCTATTGATAGACCAAAAAAATTTTTCTTCAAGAAGAATTATCCAACAATCTCTCAAGAGAGAGAACGTATTAGTAGAATCCATATATCTTAATAGTAGGATCTATTATGTATGCCATGATGTATACAAGACCAGATATAGCATATTCACTAAGAGTAGTGAGTAAGTACCAATTTGACCCGGAAGAGAACCATTGGAAGGTTGTGAAGATAATCCTTAAATATTTAAGAAATACTAAAGATCAATGGTTTATCTATGGAGATACTGACTTAAAACTTATGAGATATATTAATTTTAGTTTTCAAACAGATCACGATGACAATAAAAATCTGTCAGACTGTTGAGAAATATGTCCAAAAGCCAATTGTCAATCTGTTGACGGTTGAGCAACCTTGTATTGTAATTGATTTGTTAATAAATAAAATATATTTTTGATATTTTCATCATAAATTTTCATCTTCTAATGAACTCCGTTGTTATGATGAAGTCTTTAGGACTATTTAGGTTCGATAAAGAGAGGATTTATCGATTAGTCCTTAAAACTGTTCATGACCAAATGATGGGCTGTTAATAAGGACGACAGCCTCTATCGAGCATAGGTCGCTGTAGGCCATATGGGTTGGTTGTTCTCTTAACCAAGAAGTATGGAGACACGGGTATGGCATACAGATGAGATATAAGGATACATCATCATGGAATATGACCAACTCCAGAGCATTTTGCTGTCGAGAATGTCTCTAATAGGATATAGGTATAAGTGTTCCTTAGACCTGAGATCATCTCAGTGACTTGCAAGCAACTCACTATGCTTTGGTACTGGACTAACTAAATTTTTAATTCAGTGACGGAAGGCTTTTGGGCACAGACAAATACTTACAAAGTCAGAGTGTGATTAAGATGGGATTGACCACTCCAAGAGTTGGAGAAGAATGAGTCGCTGTATTTCAATTTAGCAAAACCTTGACCAAGATAATCCATCAGATGGATTTGATATTTTGAAATACAATGTGGACAACCTAATCAGAGTTGACAGTTGAACTCTGAGGTGTCCTATGAGCATTTTGGTCAAGGAGATGAATTATATGGAAACTATATTGCATGGGTTCTAAGGATGTTGTTCTACACATTCGACCTATCCAGCCATCAGATACCATTGCTAGATGGTCACTTTGATTGGTACAAAAATTTATTTCTATACTGCCGACTTAGGTTTGGACCTATTAGATCATATATATTAGAGTTCATGATCCGATTGGATGGTTGATCAACAATTAAGAATCATTCTAGGGTTAAATGATCAATACGATTGACATTTAACCTAGTGCAAGTGTTGCAGGAGGATCAATTAGTAATTCAATTGCTAATTAGCTTAATTTGATTAAGCCAATGGGATGAGATTAAGTCTAATTGAATATGATTTAATTAAATTTGGTTTGAGCTTGATTGGATCAAGTCCAATTGGTTTATTGGATAAGCCAAGTGCAAGAAAAAACTAGTCCTAGTTCAAATAGGACTTGGATCAACCTAATTTCTAATTTGATTAAAAAATTAAATCAATTTAAATTTAATTTAATTTGATTAAATTAGGCCCTTAATTAGGTTAAGATCTATTTTAATTAGGTTAATTTAGTTTTTGTTTGATTTGGCTTGAGAAACCAAATTTGAACAAGTCATAGATTGAATCCTAGTAAGACTAGGATTCCACCTTGTGCCACCTTAGCCCCCCACGCCCACTCTCTCTTATTTTGTGTAAAAAAACTCTCTCTCCTAGGTCTCTACACACATCCAAAACTTTCCTTTCTTTCTCTCTTACATGGAATATGATTGTGGATCAAGTCAAAGTAGGAATTAGTTTGGATTTCAAATTCTATAAGATAGAGTTTTAGGAAACCAAAACTCTTTCCTTATGGCACTGATTTTATCTAGATTTTTTTTGGGATTTTCATGGCTTTTATGGCACATAATATGTTCCCTTTGCTAGTGGTCCATGATAGAAAAAGAAGGAGGAGATGCCCAAGAGTTGGGCGCCCCTTATCTTGCCTTGTTTGGATAATCTTTGACTAGGTATTTGACCTAGACAAGGACTCTTCATATCTCTCTATTTAAAATAAATTTATTTATGAAATTTTTTTAAAACATATAGCATTAAGAGATCTTTGAGGTGCCCAAAAATTAAGGAGAAAGAGTCTTGGGACATGGAGATCTAATAGATACAAAACTAGGTATCTGGGTTAAAGCAAAGAGAAGAAGAAGAGGGTCTTCTTCTAGAGTTGTTGGGTTCATCTCTTCCTTCCTCCATCTGTAAGTTTTCTGAGAATGTCTCATCTAAAACTCTTTCTCCTACTTTTCATCTTTGAAAAAGTCTAAATCAAGAAGAAGGAGGCATCTGATCGACCATCGAAGAAAGATCAGTGCAGTACTAGCATACTGTGCTGATTTCTTGGATTAGGACTTCTGATCGTGATTCATGAGCTCGTGTGGATGACTCCTAGAGGTCGGATGCATGTACAGCTTGCAACATCATTCTCAAGCTTGGATCAGTAAAGTTAGAATGTTTAACTTGCAAGGTATAGATCTGATCTATTATATTTTACATACATTAGATGTAGTATAGAAATATGTTGATATGATCAACATGTAGTTCTTGCTCTTTATATTTTAATTTTTGATTTAATATCATATAATAATCATGTAATAGGATCTTAGATCTAAAAATTCTTTAGTTTTATATGATAAATTTTAATTTATTTTAGTCTTTTGCTGCCTGATCTTAAAAAAGTTTTAAGATCTAACCCTGAAATCCTAGATCTGGTTCCTTCAATTGGTATCAGAGCCTAGGTTATTTATTACATAATTATTTATAAATACTTAGATTATTTCTTAGATTAGATCTAATTTATAATCTGATTGTTGAATCTAAAATTAAAATTTTTAGATCAATCACGAACTGTAGGTTGTCCTGCTGTAAGGTTTATCCCTTACAGTGGAAAGGTTGTCCTAGTTCGTGTAGATCTATATTTAATCATAAATTTGTTAGATATAATCTAGATTAAATTTATAATTTATTAAATTTAAAAAATATTTAAATCTAAAATAAAATCTCTTTGTTAAAAATTTTTACGTAAAGAACCATCATATATTTGTCTGAGAAATTTACGCAGTTTAAAGTTGAAATTATTTTAATTACATGAATCTGTTTAGATTAGATCTAAATTAGTTTCATACTTATTTCACTTACATTTTGATTATACAACTTGGTTGGTCGAACCATATTGTAAAATATTTTACAAATATGAAAATTATTTTCGAAAAACCGAACCCCAACCCCCAGCCCAAAACTTAATTGAGAATTAAGAAGTTGTTTGATTAGGTTCTAAGATTGTGAATTGAAGAACCTAAGACACAAACCATAATACATTAGGTTAATGGGTTAGTAGAAATTAGGTCCATTAATTGGGTTAGACCTAAGGTTAGGTTAAAGATGGACTTAATTAGAGAATTGACTAAATCTAATCAATTATTGTCTTAGATTAGGTCAAGGATTCTCTAGATCAATTACAATAGTTGTAGTTGGTCAAGTCCATGTCTTTAATGAGAACCAAATAGACTTAATTCTTGGCTAAGCGGTCTAGCACGAACTGTTAGGTTGATCTAATCGAAACTAATTAAATCAGTTGGTGTCTAAGGTAAACCTGATCGGTAGTTTTTAATTGGTAGCCCACTTATCTGGCCATTTCTGATGGTGTCTAAGGCAAGCTTTGGTAGACCCTCCCATCGATCGAACTTATCTGACCTCTTGGTGAAATTACGTTTTGATCGGATCACTTGACTATTCGAGCTGACCCATATCAGCTAGGTAAATCAGTGTGACTGATTTAGGTGCTCCTAGACCAGCTCTTTTAATGGTCTCCCTTAAGTTGACTTGGTGAAGCCAGTGGGAGGATCATGATAAGCTGGTTCATCTGACCTCCTCCTCTAAATCAATTAAATTCTCTAAAATTATTAGGTCTTTAAAATAAAATAGTTATGGTGATAACTAGATCATAGCCTCCCATTAAGTGGATGATAATGGGTCCATCAGTTGGATAACCATTGGAGGTCCAAAGGCTTGTGCTTATTGGCTGATGGAATTGTCATTCATAATATGATTTCTTGACTGCATCTTTCTAAATGATGGTTAGGTTAGCCAACCAAAGTTGGATCTAATCATTCATTGGTTAGATGGCCAAGTATGGTCATGCTAATGGTTGGACCTAACCAGACCTTTTCAGTGGAGGCCAAAGCCTACTGATTAGGGACTAGGACAAAATTAAAATTAATAGAAATTATTTAGAGAAATAATTGATTATGAACCTACTACATGGGTTGGCCAACTAAAGTTGGGCTTGTGTGCAGTCTAAGTGGATTCTAGTATCCACTAAGTAATTAGGGTAATTCCTCGAATTGGAGGTAGAGGCTACCAATTCGAATAAAATAGTGGGAAAAACCTTTTGATTAAAATCCAAATCTTTAGGTTTAATGAATTAATTACTAATTAGGTTATGGTTTTCCTTTATGCAAGATATGGCCACTTTTCTATCGCTCCGATCATTGTTGGACAATGATAAGTTGGTGGACCCAACTTCAGTAGCTGGTACCGAAAGTTGAAGATAGTCCTGAAGCATGAACGGATCCTATATGTGATAACGGATCCTGCACCTGAGGAGCCAGCTGCCAATGCACATGAAACAGTCAGAGACACTTACCAGAAGTGGCTCAGTGATCGGATCATGGTGCGCTGCATCATGCTGGCTACCATGAGCGATGCATTCAGTCGCAGATTTGAGATGACTCAGTCAAAGGACATGCTTCAAGTGTTGGAGGATGCCTTTGGCACACTCGATGATGTGGAGAGGCACAAGACTAGTTGTGCCATCTTCAATGCCAAAATACGGGATGGTGCCTCTATCACTGATCATGTATTGTATATGATCGAGCTGATGGAGTGTTTGAGCAAGTTCGGCTTTTTCTTGCATAAGCAGCTTAGGAAAGTTGCAATACTGAACTCGCTGCCCAAGTCTTATTTTCCATTTCTCACTCATTATAGAATGACAAAGCCTAAAGTAAACTACCATGGGTTACTGGGGTTGCTTCAGAACTTTGAGAAGGATCACCAACTCCACAAGGAGTCAGTGAACTTAGTGGGAGGTTCGTCTTCTGATTCTCGATCCTTTAAGAAAGGAAAGAAGAACAAGAAGAAGAAAGTAAAGAAGGTGCAAGTTCAGGCTGGGACATCAGTGCAGGGCTAGATCAGAAAGATCAAGCCCGATAAGAGCCAAGCTGAATGCTTCTTTTGTAAGAAGCGGAGGCACTGGAAGAGGAACTGTCCTCAGTACATTGCCTCCCTGGATCCGAACAGGTAGAGAAAGAAGCAAGCTGTTGCTGGGCAAGGTATTTATATGATAACTCCTTGTAATTTCTCTATTTGTGATATAACTGACTGAAATTGGATATCGATAGCCCTTACCATATTTGCAATTCGTTGCAGGAGTTACAAGTCAGTAGGAGATTCGAGCAGGATAAGAGATTCCTGAATGTTGGAGATGGAAGATCAGTTCCAGTTCTAGCATTAGAAATCTTGAAACTTGTATTTGAGTCCCATACTGTTGTTCTTAATGATTGTCATTTCTGTCCCAATTTCTTTTTAAATATCATTTCTGTAGGCCTTCTAGCCAAAAATGAATATGAAATTTTAATAAAGAAACAAGTTTGTAATATCATTATGAATGGTGTTACTATTTTTTGTGGACATTTGAACAATGGTGTGTATATGTTATCACAACCTATTAACATAGTCTATTCCACTGGCAAGCATCCTAGATTAGATAGTGTATCAGATATCTACTTATGGCATTATAGGTTAGGTCATATAAACAAGAACAGGATAAACAGGTTGACTCAAGAGGGAATCCTCAAAGTCAGTGATTGTGAATCACTTCCAACCTGTGAATCTTATTTTCTTGGTAAAATGACCAAGTCACCTTTTACTGAAAAAGGTGAGAGAGCTACTGAGCTCTTGGGCTTAGTACATACTGATGTATTGGACCCATGAGCACAAGTGCTAGAGGTAGATATTTCTACTTCATCACTTTCACTGATGATCTATCCAGATATGGATATATCTATCTGATGAAACATAAGTCGGATTCATTTGAAATATTTAAATGATTCCAAAATGAAGTAGAAAAATAAACTGGGAAGAGTATTAAAACTCTTCAGTCTGATCGAGGAGGAAAATACTTTTCTGGTGAGTTTCTCATATATCTAGAAAAGAATAGAATTCTCTTCTAATGGACTCCTCCAGGAACACCATAGTATAATGGTGTGTCTAAAAGAAGAAATCAGACTCTGTTAGACATGATCCGATCCATGATGGATTTTACCAGCTTGTCGATATCCTTCTGGGGATATGCACTCGAATCGGCCTGTTATCTATTAAATAGGGTCCCAAGTAAGTCTATAATTAAGACTCCATATGAGATATAGATAAGGCATAAGCCAGCACTTTCACACCTTAGGGTCTAGGGATGCTCGGCCTATGTCAAAGGTTAGTTACAGATAAACTTGGACCTAGGTCTGACGAATGCACATCCATAGGGTACCCCAAAGAGATCAAAGGATATTTTTCTATCATGCTGATGAATAAAAGGTATTCGTCAGCCTTAAGACAATCTTTTTAGAAAAGAAGTTCCTTGATGAAGGAACCGTTGTTTCTAAAATTAAACTTGATGAAGTTCAACAGGTAGAAGGACCGACACCAATAGCTAAACCTGAGTCGGATTTGATTAGATCAGATCTGGAGTCCAATATATCTGCATCATTAAGGTAATTCGGTAGAGTACCTTGTCAGCCGGACAGATACTATGATTTCTTGGTCCGAGATGGTGATCCCATCAAACTCGATGAAAACGATGAGGATCCGATTACCTATATGGATGCAATGTAGAGACCTGATTTCGAGAAATGGCTTGAAGCCATGCAATCCAAAATGGAGTCCATGAAGGTCAATGATGTATGGACATTGGTTGACCCACCTGAAGGGGTTAAACCCATTGGGTGTAAATGGGTCTTCAAAAGGAAGAGGGGCACAGACGAAAAGGTGGAGACCTATAAAGCCCGTCTGGTTATCAAGGGGTATCGTCAACGTTATGGTATTGACTATGATGAGATGTTCTCTCCTGTCGTAATGCTCAAATCAATTTAGATAATGCTTGTAATAGTTGCCTTTCTGGATTATAAGATCTGGCAGATAGATGTAAAGACAGCTTTCCTGAATGGAGAGCTGATCGAAGAGGTGTATATGATACAACCTGAGGAGTTTATATCCACAAATGAGTCCAAGGTGTGCAAGCTTCAGAGATCCATTTATGGATTGAAGCAAGCTTCTTGGAGTTGGAACATGCATTTTGATAAGGTGATCAAAACATATGGCTTTGTTAAGAATGGAAAAAAGTCTTGCATCTATAAATAGGCAAATGGTCCAGTTGTGGTATTCTTTGTCTTGTACGTAAATGATATTTTTTTAATCGGAAATGACATCCCCGCACTACAGGAAATAAAAGTTTGGTTGTCATCGCAGTTCTCCATGAAGGACTTGGGTGAAGCATCCTACATCCTAGGGATGAAGATCTATAGGGATAGATCTAAAAGGATGCTTGGATTTTTTCAGTCCACGTACATAGACACTGTGCTGAAGAGGTTCAGCATAGAGAATTTCAAGAAGGGCTATCTACCGATAGGCTATGAAATTTCTCTCTCTAAGAAGGATTGTCCGACAACTCCTGAAGAGAGAGAGTGTATGAGTAGAGTCCCATATGTTTCGGCTGTGGAATCTATCATGTATGCCATGACATGTACGAGGCCAGATGTGGCATATTCACTAAGAGTAGTAAGTAGATACCAATTTGATCCTAAAGAAAATCACTGAAAAGTGGCTAAAGCCATCCTTAAGTATTTGAGAAATACTAAAGACCAATGGTTGGTTTATGGTGAGTCAGATCTAAAACTTGTGGGATTCACAAACTCCAGCTTTCAATCTGACCATGATGATAGCAGAAGCATATCGGGTTATATCTTTATTCTAAATGGTGGAGCCATCTGTTGGAAGAGTTTCAAGTAGCATACTGTGGCAGACTCTGTGTGTGAGACAGAGTACATCACAGCATCGGATGCCGTGAAGAAACCTGTGTGGCTGAGAAAATTTATCAACATGCTCAGAGTAGCACCCTTCCTCAATGGTCCAGTCCTGCTCTACTGCAATAGTACTGATGCCATAGCTCAGGCAAAAAAACCCAAAGCACACCAACGGACGAAGCATATTTTGCACCGCTTCCACCTGGTCTGGGAGATCGTAGATCGAGATGACGTCGACCTTCAGAAGATCGACGGAAAGGAGAACCTGACTGACCCCTTCACTAAAGCCCTGGCGATAAAGAAGTTCGACAACTACAAGTCGAAGATGAGTATTAGATACTGTGCCGAGTGGCTTTAGGACAAGTGAGAGTTGTTGAAAAATATGTCCCAAAAATCAATCATCAATCTGTTGACCGTTGAGTAATCTTGTATTGTAATTGATTTATTAATAAATAAAATATATTTTTGGTATTTTTATCATAAGTTTTCATCTTCTAATGAACTCTGTTGTTATGATGAAGTCCTTAAGACTATTTAGGTTCGATAAAGAGAAGATTTATCGATTAGTCTTTAAAACTGTTCACGATCAAATGATAGGCTGTTAATAAGGACGACAGCCTCTATTGAGCATAGGTCACTGTAGGCCATATGGGTTGGTTGTCCTCTTAACTAAAGAGTATGAAGACACTGATATGGTATACAGGTGAGATGTAAGGATACATCATCATTGAACGTGACCAACTCCAGAGCATTCTGCTGTCGAGAATATCTCTGATGGGATATAGGTATAAGTATCCCTTAGACCTGAGATCGCCTTAGTGACTTACAAGCAACTCACTTTGCTTTGATACTGGACTAACTGAATTTTTAATTCAGTGATGGAAGGCTTCTGGGTGCAATCAAGTACTTACGAAGTCAGAGTGTGATCGAGATGGGATTGATCACTCCAAGAGTTGGAGAAGAATGAGTCATTGTATTTCAATTTAGCAAAACCTTGGCCAGGGTAATCCATCAGATGGATTTGATATTTTGAAATACAATGTGGACAACCTGATCAGAGTTGACAGTTGAACTCTAAGGTATCCTATGAGCATTTTAGTCAAGAAGATGAATTATATGGAAACTATATCCGCATGGGTTCTAAGGATGTTGTTCTACACATTTGACTTATCCAGCCGTCGGGTACCATTACTAGATGGTCACTTCGATTGGTACAAAAATTTATTTCTATGCTATCGGCTTAGGTTTGGACCTATAAGATCACACACATTAGAGTTCATGATTCGATTGGATGGTTGATCAACAATTAAGAATCATTCTAGGGTTAAACGATCAATACGATTGACATTTAACCTAGTGCAAGTGTTGTAAAAGGATCGATTAGCAATTCGATTGCTAATTGGCTTAATTTGATTAAGCTAATAGATTAAGATTAAGTCTAATTAAATATAATTTAATTAGATTTAGTTTGGGCTTGAATGGATCAAGTTCAATTGGTTTATTGGATAAGCCAAGTGCAAGAAAAAACTAGTCCTAGTTCAAATAGGACTTGGATCAACCTAATTTTTAATTTGATTAAAAAATTAAATCAGATTTAAATTTAATTTAATCTAATTAAATTAAGCTCTTAATTGAGTTAAAATCTATTTTAATTAAGTTAATTTGATTTTGGTTTGATTTGGTTTGAGAAACTAAATTTGAACAAGTCATAGATTGAATCCTAGTAAGACTAGGATTCCATCTTGCGCCACCTTAGCCCCCCACGCCCACTCTCTCTTATCCCACGCCCACTCTCTCTTATTTTGTGTGACAAAATCCTCTCTCCCAGGTCTCCATGCACACCCAAAATTTTCTCTCTTTCTCTCTTACATGGAATGTGGTTGTGGATCAAGTCAAAGTAGGAATTAGTTTGGATTTCAAATTCTATGAGATAAGTTTTAGGAAACCAAAACTCTTTCCTTATGGCACTGATTTTATCCAATTTTTTTTTAAATTTTTTGTAGATTTTATGGCACATAATATGCATCCTTTGCTGGTGGTCTACAATAGAAAAAGAAGGAGGAGACGCCCAAGAGTTGAGCGCCCCTTGTCTTACCTTGTTTGGATAATCTTTGACTAGGTATTTGACCTAGACAAGAACTCTTCATATCTCTCTATTTAAAATAAATATTTTTATAAAATTTTTATAAAACATAGAGCATTGAGAGTCCTTTGGGGCATTAAAAAATCAAGAAGAAAGAGTTTTGGAGCATGGAGATCTAATAGACACAAAATTAGGTGTCTGGGTTAGAGCAAAGAGAAGAAGAAGAGGGTCTTCTTCTAGAATTGCTGGGTTCATCTCTTCCCTTCCTCCATCTGTAAGTTTTCTAAGAGTGTCTCATCTAAAACTCTTTCTCTTACTTTTCATCTTTGGAAGAGTCCAAATCAAGAAGAAGGAGGTATCTGATCGACCATCGAAGAAGGATCAGCGCAGTACTAGCACACTGTGCTGATTTCCTGAACCAGAACTTCTGATCGTGATTCGTGGGCTCGTGTGGATGACTCCTAGAGGTCGGACACATGTGTGGCTCATAACATTATCCTCAAGTCTGGATCAGCAAAGTTAGAATATCTAACTTGCAAGGTAATAGATCTGATCTATTATATTTTACATACATTAGATGTAGTATAGACACATGTTGATATGATCAACATGTAGTTCTTGCTCTTTATATTTTAATTTTTGATTTAATGTCATGTAATAATCATATAATAAGATCTTAGATCTAGGGATTCTCTAATTTTATAAGATAAATTTTAATTTATTTTAGTCTTCTGCTACCTGATCTTGAAAAAGTTTCAAGATCTAACCCTGAAACCCTAGATCTGGTTCCTTCATAGACTACTTGTTCATCATGAATGGAGGAGCAATTTGCTGGAAGAGTTTTAAGCAGCATATGGTAGCTGACTCAATATGTGAAGCAAAATATATTGTGATATCTGATGCTGCAAAAGATGTTATTTGGTTGAAAAAGTTCATCATTGAACTTGGAATGGTTTCTTCTTTTGATGGTCCAATTTTACTATATTATAATAGTACTGGAGCCATAGCACAAGCAAAAGAGCCTAAATCGTATCACAGAACCAAACACATTCTATGATGCTATCATCTTATCCGTGAAATCATGGATCGAGATAATGTCAAGCTTAAAAATATTGATGGAAAAAAGAATCTGACCGACTCCTTCACTAAAGCTCTCGAGATCAAAATGTTCGATGATCATAAGTAGAAGATGGATATAAGATACTATCTTGATTGACTTTAGTCTAAGTAAAAGTTATTAAAAATTATATCTTAAAGCTAATTGGCTTACTGTAAATAATTAAATTTTATATATGAATTATTAATCAATGAATAAAAATTATTTTGATTTTTTCATCATAAGATGAACACCTTCATTATTAGAACTTTTATATTATAATGAAGTCTTTAGAACTATATTATGATCGATAAAGAAGAATTTATTGAATAGTTCTTAAATATATTCATAACCAAATGATATGTCATTAATAGGATGATAATATTTATCAAGTGTAGGTCATTGTATGCCATATAGGTTGGTTGTCCTCGTAACCAAGGAGCGTGAAAATACTGATATAGCATACAGGTGAGATGTAAGAGTACATCATCACTAAATAAATGACTCACCTGCTAAGCACTCTACTGTCAAGAGTAGTTCACAAAATATATGGGCATAAATGTTCCTCAGATCTGAGATCACTATAGTGACTTGCAAGTAACTACTATGCTTGGGTACCAAACTACCTGCATTTCTAATGCAGTGATGGAAGGCTATTGGATATGGTCAAATACTTTCAAAGTCTGGGTGTGGATCAAAATAGAATTGATCTCTCCAAATTATAGGAGTTAATATATTACTATATTTCAATTTAGTAAAATCTTGGCTAGGATAATCCATGTGATGGATTTGAAAGATTAAAATACGATGTAGATGACTATTTTAGGGTTGATAGTTAACCCTAGGTTACCTTGAGCATTAGGATCAAAGGGATGAATTATGCGATAAACATATATCGAGATTCTTGAATATTATTTTAAAAATATCTAACCTATCCGAACATCGGGTATCATTGCTAGATGATCACTTCGATTAGTATATGAAAGAGTTCCTATGCAACCAGCTTAGTATTCGAACCTATGAAGTCACACACAAAAGTCAAACAATATAAGAAAGAATTGATCAGATATTTATATATTCAATTTAAAAATATGATACTTGATTGAATATATAGATTAACTTGATTAAAAATTAAGTTATAGATCATACAGAATTAAATACTGACTATGTTCAGCTAGCACTGTGCATGAGGTACGGGTTTGATTTTGAGGATGAATTAAAATCAAATCAATAATCCAAATGATTATGGAAGAGTAGATTGATTCCTAATTATTAGATTAGATCTAATCTAATTGGATTTAATTTTATTAAGGCTTGATTGGGTTAATTTAAAAAGTTGGACTTGGACAAGAATCCTAAGTGGATTAGGATCAGCAGTCTTTTTGAAATTGGTTCGCATCAGATTCGAATTAGATTTGAATTGATCCAAATCTAAAGTAAATCTGATTTGATATACTAACCACTTTTTTCAAATATTCTCTCTCCTTATGGGCTGACCTAGATGGTTGGAAAGGGGCTGAAAACAGCCCCCTCTCCTTGAGCATGCGCCTTAATAAAAGGAGACACATCTCCTACTTATATTAGGGTTTCTTGTGTTTCAGGGAGTTTGGATTTGATTCAAATATAGAGAGTCCTTTTTCTAGCATCCAAAAGAGTTTGATTTGATCCAGGACCTCTTGCCCATATAAGAAGGGATGTAGAGAAGGAAAAAATAAATCAATCAAAGGCTTGGCATGGAGATCCCTTGGTGTGGGCATCCCCTCTCTCTTAGGCATCACCTAGCACTGGGCGTCTCTTTCCTCTTGGCATCCTCCCTCCTTTTGTGGCAACATGTGGGCTATTCTAAAGATTTGAGATCAGATTTCAAGTACTCCTCTCCTTTCTCTCCGAAGAAAGAGTTCATCCCTTCCTCCTACAATGTTTGGCGTGCACGCGAAGTAGAGGATCCTTGTATCCGGATCTCACGAAGCATATTAATCAAGAAGCTTTTTCAATCTTGATTATTTTTCACTATGAATCAAGTTGAGAATTCATAAGTGTTATAAAAATTTTAATTACTAATCTATTCTACATTCCTGACATCCAATGCGATCGGATAAATTTTTCTTTCAGATACGGTGATGGAGATCACGGTATGTCTTACTATCAAACAGAATAGAATTTGAGAGATTACATACAAAAATAGTTTGACCCAATCAATGGCTTGGATCAAAGTCACATTATCAATTAGATTGATGATTTAAATAAATTTATAAATATTATAGATTTAGTAACTGCTAATTGTTAGCACTGAGACTTAATTATAAATATTATAATTTAATTAAACCTGATTAAATTATGGATCGAGTTATAATTAATTTGAATTAAATTTAATTTAATTGAGCTTAATTTATTTTAATACTAATTAGGTTTAATTATCCAAATCAGATTTGAATTTCAATCCTGATTAAATCAGGTTTGACGGTCTTTCGAATTTGATTCAATTTGGGCTCAATTTAAATTTGATTTGAATCCAGATTAAATTCAATTGGATTTGACCACCTAAGCTCATATTTATCTGGGTTTCTCTCTCCATCTGGCCAAACAAAAGAAGGATGGGGTGATGGAAATTCATGCCAATTCATCTTGGAATGCACATGAGAGGATGGGATGAGGTGCCACTTCATTTCTTGGTTAGTTTGAATTCCTATCTAGATAGGGATAAGGCTAACAAATTTTAAACTGATTTTAATCTTATTAGAGTTATTGGTGTAGAAAGGGGAAGGGGCTCATGTTTGGATGACAAAATAAAAAGGGGAGAGGTGGGTGTGCGGTAAAAATAGATAGTTGCATCATAACAACCTTGCCACCCCTTCCTCCTCCACGCCAAACTTCTCCTTGTTCCCTCCCTTCCACACCCTAGTACCTCCTTCTCTAGATCTGATTTGAGAGATTAGGGAGGCCTTAAAGAGAGAGAGAGAAAAAATCAAGAAAGGATTCTTGTTTCTTCTTGGTTGTTGAATCAATTCCCGTAAACTTGCCACAGGGCTGCTTCAAGTGATATTAAGTAAAGGATCCTGATCTAAGCTGAAGAATGAAGCTTGCAAGATAGCTAGCACCCTAAAAATTTAGGAGTTCTGATTAGAACATCTCTGTATGGATACTAGAAGAGGTCAGACATGTATGCAGCTACGACAGAAACCTTAGACCTCCACAGGATCTAAGGAAGAACAGAGAAAAGCGATCAGGTATAACTTATTCCTTTATAGTTTATGATTTCAGATCTATGCAATTAATTTATTTATGCATTATAGATGATCCTAGGATTGATTAAGATTGTAAATCTACATGTTTACATCAGATTAAAATTTTAAAATCTGCTTCCATTATGGTTAGTGTAACCGTATCGATCTATGCATACAAATCAACCTGCATTCTAACAGCAACACCTTATACATCTCATCTAGTTGATGCAATTCATCTCGTTCATGAGAGTCAAAAGTAGATGTCGTAGATGATACAACTTTTTCATGATATATCTAAGTTGTATAGGCCCTTGCAAAATCATCACATACCAAATATTCATAAGCATCTTTTCAAACCATTCACAAGTCGTTACTACATTCCTTACATGGACATAAAATCTTATTTTCATGTGCTGCATTAGCCAATGTAAAGTCAAGGAATCAGTTGACTCGCTCCGAGTATGCATTATTTGCCCTACACAATGAAAGACAACTCAAACATAATATTATTATAAAGACATCATAAATATGAGCAATGATGCTTAGAAAGATAAAAAAGAGACTTCATTACCTAGATTGATGAAGCCAACTTTTATGCATAATGAAGCTATGCAATTGGTTCAAAAAGTCAATTGAATTTGGAAGCCTAATTATATAAACTATTAGAAATTAGATCAAGATTGAAAATTTAAAAGAAAAAAATATTTATAATTTTGAATATATTTTAATGATTAACCAATAGGCTTACAGCAAAATTTTGCTAAAACTTTTTGCAACCAATATGTTCTTGAGCATTTCTCATAGTATAAATTTAATCTATCATATTTATACATTATATTATACTACGATAACATCTACTTCTCAGACTAAATTCTGATGTTTTTCTAATTTTAATCTATTTTTCTCATTAAATTAGGTAGAATCTCATGCTTGACAGCTCTTGCCAAATTCTTAGCAATAGAAGTGGGCAAAAACAATCCCACAATAGATAAATTAAAAACTTTTGTTTTGCCTTGTATACTCTTAGATCCGTCCACCTAAGAGCTTGGATTTTTAAATAGAATCTTAACATATGTAGCTACACATGTAGGATAAGATCATGTTCATGGATGCAGATACTGAGGGGCAGACAAGAATTATGATGTTTTAGCATGGCTATATAATATAATTCAAAGCTATGCCATTTGTTAAGCGACCAGTATCAAATAGTTCTCACAACTGCTATTTACTAGTATTTGTCTTTGAGAATGGTTCATTGTTTTTGTGCTACTATATTTAATTCAAAGCCACCACCCATGAAACTACCAGCATCAAGTATCATAATGGATGAGGATTGGATCACAAGCATCAACAAGTGCTACATCTATCAGATGAATGCATGAATCACATAATTTATAAAAGATGGGTCAATACAAATAAGATTGGAGTACCATCATTAATCTGAATGTCCAACATCTAACTAACAGACATCATGGCAACCCTAATGTATCCTTCATGTTGGATTCCGGTGGCGCAGTGGAAGACTTAGGTGTTTAAAATTTTCACTAAAAACACCCAATGCACCGAAAACCCTAATACCCAGAAACCCTTGACTATATAAATTAGAGTATAATAAATATAAATTTAAAATAAAAGAATACCTATAGCGCTAATATAATTTTCATGAGGCATCTAAGTGTTCACCCTCTAATAATGATCCACATGAAAATTGAGCCAAGGACAGTGCTCCTTCTTCGCCTTGCTTCAAGAGTTTTAACTCCTAGAACTCGACCAGCAACCAATCGATCAAATCTTCCTTCAGACTTGAGTCTGAACCACCTACTGGACTTGACCACCTTTTTTTGGACCTCTTAAACCCTTAGAGCTATTAGGATTAGACTTGTCTTAAAAGAACAAGCCTTGTCCTAAAACCTAAAGTTGTAACAGAGGGAGAGAGGGAGTGGATAGGGGATGTAAAAATTGAATGATCACCCCACCTGCCATCCCCTATTTATAGCATCAGATAGGGCACCAACAGAGAAGGCATGCCTTATCTGGAGTAGTATATCAAGTCCTTATATCACTTATCTGAGAGTCTTTAAACAGAAGGACTCTTCAGGTTATGATACATCGATTTCAGCCCTCTCACGTGCGCATGCCCAGAATGAGATACTTTTTGCATCTCTTCTCACATCAGATTAGTGTAAAATTTTGCCACAAAAACTTTTATTCAAATAGAAAGGCCATCACTAAATGACACCTTATTTGGATAAGAGTTTATATGTGAGAAGGAGACTTCACTGGAGAGATGCGCAAGCACCTTCTTCCTATCGCGCACGCACGCCCAGAAAACGGCATGAAAAGCAACCTTTCCTAATCTGATAATTTTTTATATTTTTACCATATAATCAGCACTTAAAACTGATCTTTATAACAAAAATTATCAGATAAAAAGTTACTTAAGACTCCTTGAATAGAAGGAGTCTTCACATCCCTTCGTGCATCCAAAAAAAAACTATCACCCGTGCAGCAATCTTCCAGCAATTTTTCACGCAAATTCTAAAGGATTTTTATTCTTTAATTTGATCAAAAATCTATAAGTTAAGATTGACATCTAGCAATGTATCATGACTATCCAAAAGATATAAAAATTTGATAAAAATATCAAATATATCCTTCAATGGTAAGTTACCATGCAATACAATCTTTCGATCATCCCTGCACCCTGAATATATTCATGAGTATGAAATCATGTCAAACTCAAACACATATTTATATCGATTCTTAATTAACTAATGATGACTCTAATAAAGAAGTATTAGAAACTCTTTCTAATCTCCTTCCTATTTTTGGCTAAAAAATTTTTTTTGAGTCATCTACGAATGAAAATATATAAGATGCGATCTCCTCTTACAAGGAGCAATCTATTTCATGTTGACCTACTCATAACCTTCGTACATACTCCTACCATATCCAGAACACCCCATACATATCTTAAAGCCATGCTCAAGTATGAACCAAAATATAGATTCATGTGCACAAGATTCAATGATGATCTCAGATCTAAAACTACTTGCACAACTCTCACTTAGAGAACCATCTTTGACATGCAAGTAAAGCTTTCATAAGATGTTCTTTTTATTGAGTCAATTTAGTAGACTCATTTCTCAAATGAGCACCCACATCCTTGTATTAGTATCTCACAAAGTGGCTAGTGAGATCTGTCACCCTCTCCATCGAGCATACATAGGATGTGCCAGTCTATCTAGAACATTGATCCCCGACTCAATGCTTCTACAATCAAAAATATTTAAGATTAGAATTTTAAGATTTTAGATCTCACTAGCATGACCCATGCATGTCTCCTAAAATATTATCCTAATCTTTGGGGTTCATCATAATCTTAGTCATAATAAGATGCAGTTAATATGATGAATCAATACTTCATTTTATTATCAAATAATAAATATCATTATATGAGTTGAAAAATTATAAAAAAAAATTTTGTCGCAACACACTCGCGATTGGCTTATAGGACACTCTTCTTTCAATCTTCCACTTGCACTAAAGCCAATCTTCTTTGTATCTTAATCCCATACAATCAAGATGGCGATCAAATAGCTGCTGTGGTATGCCTTAGTGAATGGGTCTGCTATATTATTTTTTGTATCTACTCGTTCAAGGATAATATCTTGTCTCTCTACGATTTCTCAGATGAGGTGGAAGCATCTGAGAATGTGCTTGAATCTTTGATGAGACCTAGGTTCCTTAGCTTGAATAACGGCTCTAGTGTTATCACAATAGAGTGACATCGATCCTTCAATCTCAGAAACGACTCCTAAATCTATGATAAACTTCTTCATCCAGACAACTTCCTTGGTGGCTTCACTAGCAGCGATGTACTCTACCTCAGTAGTTGAGTCAGCTACTGTCTGTTGTTTGGAACTCTTCCAACTCATTGTTTCACTATTTAGGATAAACACATACCTTGATATTGACTTGCTATCATCCGAATCAGATTAAAAACTAAAATCTATATATCCTCTAGTTTCAACTCTGATTTTCCTCCATATATGAGAAAAATATCTTTAGTCTTTCTTAAGTACTTCAGAATATTTTTTACAGCTTTCCAATGATCCTCTCCTGGATCAATCTGAAATCTGCTAGCTACGCCCAAAGCATAAGCTACATCAGGCCTGGTACATAGCATGGCATACATTATTGATCCCACAGCCGAAGCATAAGAAATTTTATTCATCCTTTTCCTCTCTTCTGGTGTCTTAGGACATATTTTCTTAGAGAGACGTATACCATGACTTGCAGGCAGGTAACCTCTCTTACTAGCCTCCATATTAAACCATTTTAATATGAGATCTATGTACTGTGACTGGGATAAGCCTAACATCCTTTTAGATCTATCTCTATAGATCTTTATACCCAATATATAGGATGCTTCATCCAAATCTTTCATGAAAAATTTATTCGATAGCCAAGTCTTGATCGATTACATTATTGGAATATCATTCCCAATGAGCAGTATGTCATCGACATACAGAATCAAGAAGACTACAGCACTCTCACTTGTCTTCTTAATACACATGGTTCATCTTTATTTTTGATAAAGCCAAACTCTTTGACTGTCATATTAAATCAGATGTTCCAGCTCCTCGAAGCCTGCTTTAATCCATAAATAGATCTCTTTAGCCTGCATACTTAATTTTTCCTTCCACTTGAGATAAATCTCCCTGGCTGAGTCATATAGACTTTTTCTTCTAGATTACCATTGAGAAATATTATTTTGACATCCATTTGTCAGATCTCATAATCGTAGTATGCTGCTATAGCAAGCAAAATTCTGATGGACTTGAGCATAGCCACTGGTGAGAAGGTTTCATCTTAGTCGATTCCTTACTTTTGTTTGAAATCCTTCACCACCAACCTAACTTTGTAGGTTTCTACTTGGCCATCTGCTCCAATCTTCTTTTTGAAGACCACTTGCACCCTATTGGGGTCACACCCTCAGGTGCATCAACCAAGGTCCATACTTGGTGTACATTGAGTCCATCTCAGATTTCATGGCTTCCAGCCATCTGTCTGAGTCTCTACTCATGACAGCTTTAGAATAGGTCAGTGGATCATCATCTTGAATGATATTAATTGAATTGTCATTCTCAATGACAAAACCATATCTCAGAGATGCTTGATGCACTCTATCCGACCTTCAGAGAGGAGGTGTGTATTAGACGTACCTCATCTTTGGGTACTTCTGATTGAGGATCTTCTTGTGATTCAACCATAAGTATTTGTGGACCAGTTTATAGATCATGAACTTCTATAAGTTCAATATTCTCCCACTACCTCCTTCTTGGATGAATTCATTTTTCAAAAAAATGACATGCCTACTAACAAATACTTTTTGATTAGTCGGGTAGTAGAAATAGTATCCATTAGTTTTTTAAGATACCCCACAAACCTATATTTGTCTGATCTAGCACTAAGCTTATGTCCAAAAATATTTTGACATAAGCAGGACAGCCCCAAATCTTAAGATGTTTAAGATTAGACTTCCTTCCCTTCCATATCTCATATGGTGTGCTTGCAATAGACTTTGAAGACACTATGTTTAATATGTATGTGCAGTCTTAGACATATCCTTAGAAAGATATTGAAAGATCAATAAAGCACATCATGAACCACACCATATCCATCAAAGTATGATTCTCCTTTCTACTACACCATTTAACTGAAGTGTATAAGGAGGGTCCATTCAGAAAGAATACTTTACTTTTAAGATAATAAAAAATAACTAGATAAGTATTCTCCTCGATCAGATCGAAGAATCTTGATACTTTTTTCAGTTTGTTTCTCGACTATACATTGATACTCTATGATCTTATCAAAGACTTCAAATTTATGTTTCATGAGATACATAACTGAACCTTGATAAATCATTTGTAAAGATAATAAAATAAGAGTATCCTCCTCTGGCTGAGTTATCATCGGTCCATATACATCGCATGTACTAGGGCTAACAACTCACTTGCCCTCTCTCCATGTCCAGAAAATGGAGTCTTGATCATCTTATCCATGAGACAAATTCATAAGTTCTGAATGATTCATAATCATACGGGTCAAAGAATTTTTCTTTGTATAACTTATTTTTCTTGACTTACTAATATGACTAAGAGGTAATGCAGAGATATGTGATATTCACATCTTCTCTTTTCCTTTTTATATGTCTCTCAATATGAAAAATATTTTTATTGAGTGCAAAATTAAAAGATTGTTATCAATATAACCATGCCATAAAATTTATTAAAAAAGAAAATGAAGTATTTATTTCTTATTACCCTTATTTTATAACCTTGTTTTAATAAAAAAGTATAGAAATAATATTTTAATATCTTTGGTATGTAATAACAGTCTTTCAATTCTAAAATTTTGCCTGAAGAAAATCAAGCATACAATTTCTACAGCCTCTGTGCTAATGGACTCTCCACTCGTGCCATAAACTCGAGGTCATCTTTTTTCAGACCTTTGATCTTTTGTAGTCGCTGTAATGAATTACAAATATGTGATCTACAGACAATATCTAATATCCAAGTATCAGAGTCTAAGCCACTCAATGAAAAATAGATCTACATCATACACACACCTTTTGATGCTATACTTGCACCATATTTCAAACTTACAAGATTATTCTTGCAATTATACTCCCAATGTCCAAATTTATCACAAATGAATAGATATTATCCTTAAGGACATCTTTTGCCTTCTTATTATAACTGACCAATCCAAGGTCAGAAATATCTAGAACATCAAAATTCTTCTCTGATATTAACCTATCCTATAAGTTTTTCAACCAATCCACATAGTTGGAATCGATCAATATATTTTTATTCATGATATTATGCAATGAAAATAGAGAAGCCATAATGCAGACTTAAATCTGCATAAATAAGAATAATAGTATAAGCAAACCACTCATGTTTGACATACATAACTAGATGAGGACTTTTAAAACTAGTTATGTCTCTCACTATTTTATCGGATACCATAGCCCTCTCCTATGGTAAATGAGAAATTCTAATCTGATTTCTTAATAGGGTTGAGACTCTAATCCCTTAATGAAGTCTTGTGGATATCACAACAAACCTCAATGAGTTCAAAGGTAAAAAACCTATCCAATTGTATCTCATGCAACTCTCAACATAAATCTTGCCTCTAAAAACACTTATAGCCTTGCGGATATCACAACAAACTATAGTATTTTGTAGTTAACTCAGATCCTTCATTTTCATACAGTCATATCCAAAAAATACTACCTTGTGGATATCACAACAAAGTAATATATCAAAAATATATCGTAAAGCATCTAATATGCACCAAGACAAATCCACATCAATCTCCATAGCAAGTCTTATGGATATCACAACAAACCTACTATGGTTTTTGATAGGATTTGATTAGGCACAAAGGAAGGCATATGTATATTAAAAATACTGAGCTACCATCATTCAAGATTCGAACTAATCTAATTGGACAGAAAAATGTTAAGATTGATGGGGGTCCCCCCACTATTTTTCTTAAACACCAATAAAATTGGTCAGGCCAGCAACAGAACCAATTAAATAACCACCACACTTGAAATATTCCTTAGACACCTATTGATTAATTGATTCAAGAAATAGGTTAGCTATTGGTTCACAACACTACGACTTAATATAATTTTTATGAGGCTTTAAAGGTCTCAAGCACATTCTAAATCAATCAATCACAATGATGCACAAATATAGTTGTATCTTAAAAATCATAATAACTAAACATAGCATCCATCATATCTCTAAGATATGAAAAACATAATCATACAATATGACTATAACTAGCATTTTAAGCATATCACATATGTATGAAGTTTTAATAACATGCATGAATACAAAATACTTTTTCATATTCTTCTTCTTCGGACATCACAGTGACACCCCTATACGCCATAAGAGTACCCTATTGAATAGGAAGAGAGGGTCTCTAAACCTTACTTGCTCTTATGACCAGATGGCTTGGTGATGAACCCCAATTAGAGTACTAAGCTACTAAAAAAATTTTACATATATATCATACATTTTATATTTAAAACATATCTCTTAGACATGCTAGGGTTTGGATGTTCGATCGGGTTCAACCCTTGACCCGTCTTGAACCAAATCAAAAACCCATGCATGATCACAATCAAGATAATAATTCAATCTTTGATTATATAGATCAAGATAGGCTCTGATACCACTATTGGATCCCGGTAGTGCAGCAGAAGGCTTAAGTATTTAAAATTTTCATTAAAAACACCTGATGCACTGAAAACCCTAATGCCCAGAAATCCTTGACTATATAAATCAAAGTACAATAAATATAAATTTGGAACAAAAGAATACCTATAGTGCTAATTCAATTTTCATGAGGTGTCTAAGTGTTCACCCTCCAACGGTGATCCACACAAAAATTGAGTCAAGGACAGTGCTCCTTCTTCACCTTGCTTCAAGAGTTCTAACCCCAAAAATACGACCAGCCACCAATCGATCAGATCTTCCTTCAAACTTGAGTCTGAATCTCTCTAACCACCTACTGGACTTGACCATCTTTTTCTAGACCTTTTAAACTCTTAGAGCTATTAGGATTAGGCTTGTCTTAAAAGAACAAGCCTTGTCCTAAAATCTAGAGTTGTTACAGAGGGAGAGAGGGAGTGGATAGGGGATGTAAGAATTGAATGATCACCCCATCTGCCATCCCCTATTTATAGCACCAGATGAGGCACCAATAGAGAAGGCATGCCTCATCTAGAACAATATATCAAGTCCTCATATCACTTATCTGAGAGTCTTTAAACAGAAGGACTCTTTAGGTTGTGATACGTCGATTTCAGCCCTCTCATGCACGCACACCCAGAATGAGATGCTTTTCACATCTCTTCTCACATCAGATTAGCGTGACATTTTGCCACATAAATCTTTGCTCAAATAAAAGGCCATAACCAAATAACATCTTATTTGGATAAGAGTTTATATGTGAGAAGGAGTCTTCACCAGAGAGACGCGCAAGCACCTTCTCCCTATCTCGCATGCGTACGCCCAGAAAAGGGCATGAAAAGCAACCTTCCTTAATCTGATAATTTTTTATATTTTTATCACATAATCAGCACTTAAAACTAATCCTTATCATAGAAATTATTAGACAAAAAGTCACTTAAAATAGAAGGAGTCTTCGCATCCCTTCGCGCATCCAAGAAAAAACTATCACGCGTGCAGCAATCTTCCAGCAATTTTTCATGCAAATTATAAAGGATTTTTTATTCTTTAAATGGTGTGCTAGGTGGTTCATCATCTGATATAGTTGTCATAAAAAATAGAGACCCAAAATAGAAGATTCTTAGTCCTTCTCCATGCTAAAAATAAAGTGCGCTTGCGCCCAGCATATTTGCGCCAAGAGTCCTCATCTTGGACTCTTGGTTTTTGGTGTTAATCAATAGATATGGTGCCTCTTTTTAGCTACTTCTAGGTGGATTGATCTGATCCAAATGCTTACCAAATTAGGCTAACAAATCAGTAAGGAACGAGATCCAATTGATCTCCAAAAGAGCTAGGGATTCCACAGGTGCTAGCATGCTTACCAGAACCCTGATTGAATCCAAAATTTCAATCAACCTTTTTCAAAAGGGTCCTTGGCCAATTTTTATATGTGTGTATCCATTGGTTCCACATCTAGTCAGTAGTAATCCAAGTGTAAGTTGGCCTAATTTGATTAGAATTTAATCTAATTGATTTAGGTCAATTGAGCTAATCCGATTTCGGCAATTAAAACTCTTTCTAATTGGCGTTCGAATTAAACTCTTTAATTTGATAAAAAATTTATAAGTTAAGATTGACATCTAGTAACGTATCATGACTATCTAAAAGATATAAAAATTTAATAAAAATATCAAACATATCCTTCAGTGGTAAGTTACCGTGCAATACAATCCTTCGATCATCCCTGCACCCTGAATATGTTCATGAGTATGGAATCATGTCAAACTCAAACATATATTCATATCGATTCTCAATTAACCAATGACGACTCTAATAAAGAAGTATTAGAAATTTTTTCTAATCTTCTTTTACTTTTGGCCAAAAATTTTTTCTGAGTCATCTACGAATGAGAATATACAGGATGCGATCTCTTCTTACTAGGAACGATCGATTCCATGTTGACCTACTCACAACCTTCGTACATACTTCTACCATATTCAGAATATTCTGTATATATCTTAAAGTCATGCTTGAGTATGAACTAAAGTATAGATTCATATGCACAAGATTCCATGATGACTCAGGTCTAAGGATCACTTACACAACTCCCACTAAGAGAACCATCTTTGACATGCAAGTAAGGCTTCCATAAGATATTTTCTTTCATCGAGTCAATTCAGTGGACTCATTTCTCAAATGAGCATCCACATTCTTGTATTAGTATCCCACACAAGTGGCTAGTAAGATCTGCCACCCTCTTCATCGAGCATACATAAGATGTGCCAGTCTATCCAGAATATTGATCTTCGACTCAATGCTCCTACGATCAGGAATATTTAAGATTAAGATTTTAGAATTTTAGATCTCACTAGCATGACCCATTCACGTCTCCTAAAACTATTATCCTAATCTTTAGGGTTCTTCATAATCTTAGTCATAATAAGATGCAGCTAATATGATGAATCAATGTCTCATTTTATTATCAAATAATAAATGTCATTACATGAGTTGAAAAATTACAAAGAAAAGTCCATCGCAACATACTTGCGATTGGCTTATAAGGCACTCTTCTTTCACTTCACATAGTTTTCTCATAGGGGATACTAAGCGGGACATTACAACCTTCCCTAAGAAACTCTAGTGCCTCTAAAAGCCCTCCGACTATCAGACTCCTCTATCTCGTGCTGCGCAGCCGCCATGTCGAGAAGCCACCACCTCTCACCCCCAAAGGTCCCTCGACCAAGCCCAACCCAGCTCCCAATTGAACCAAAGAGGCAAATACTGCCTTGCTTTCTGACTCTGATAGGGGCTTGTCAGAGGCCAAAGTGTCATCGAGGAGAATGTTCTTGAGGTTGAAGTGGGGGATAGATGGGTTTTGTTCTATCTCTTGGTCTATTGCTAAGGATTGTTTCTCTATCAAAAAAATCTATGGTGGGATTTTGTAGTCTTAATGAATCATTTCTTTTTTATTTTACATTTCTATTTAAATTTTCAGATCAAGTTTAGAGAAATAGAAAATACCTGATCTTAGGTCATTAATTCAAACAACAAAAGAAAAAGGAATTGATCAAGGGATTGGGGGAAATTGAGGAGGAGCACCAGGTAGCATGGAGGATGTTGGAGCAAAACCTGATAGTGACCTTGTTGAGATCGCCATGGAGGATGGAACCATTCTAGATGGAGGCAATGTCATAAACAGTGACTTAGCCAATGAAGATGATGTTGGAGGTGACTAGGCACCGATGGATCATGGTGACGGTGTGCCGGTGATGCTCATTAGTATTTGGAGAGGCGAAATAGAAGAGGAAGGGTGTAAAAACATCCCACGATTGAAAGTGGAAGGGTGAGAAAAAAAAGCCTGTGTATGGAAGAGGAATCTAAGGGACTTGCATGGATATTTTGGGTCAATTAAGATACATCTTTCCCATTCCCAGTGGTTTAAGAAAATTGCCAGATGAAATAAGATCTTTCCTAGTAGTTTGACTCGATCACTGATAAAAATAAAATTTTTTTCAGCAATTTGAGATGATCGCTGATAAAGATAAGGTTTTTCCCAATCATGTAATGTGACTGCTAATAAAAACAAGATTTTTTTAATGGTTTAACCAAACCACTAGAAAAAATAGGATTTTTTCTAAGCATTGGATCTAACCATCGAGAAGAATAAGATTTTGCCCAGTGGATTTGAAAAAATGCTGCCTGAAATTTATTTTACCAGCCATTTTTTATGTCTACCAGTAAAAGAGTATTGGTAAATCATTCTTTTCTTGTAGTGTCCATCCCTTCTCACCAATAATAAGATCTTTTGGATGTCCATAAGTATACTTCCATTTCTTGGATAGATTTTCATGATGTTCTTAAGCTTTCTCATAGTTTTCTTCATCAGCTTCCTTATCACCTTCTTCATCCTTGTGCTACAATTGCTTTCAAAGTTAGATCTACCATTCCTTTGCTTAGAGTTTTTGCATCATTATCAGCAATATCTTTCTTTCTTAAAAATAAGTCATTAGTTTTATCAAATACAATATAAATAGATTCTTCAACAACTAAAGTTTTTTTATTGAAGACTCTATATATCTTGCCAGATGAAGTATCCCAAAAAGATTTCTTCATCTGATCTAGCATCAAATTTATCAAATTTATCTTTTTTATTATTTAAAATAAAGTATTGGCAATCAAAAATATGAAAATAGTTAATATAATTTAATTTTCTTGCTATCCAAAGTTCATATGGAATTTTTTTTTAAATCAGATGGATTAAAGCATGATTCAAGATATAAGATGTAATATTAATTACTTCAATCCAAAAATATTTTAGAAGATTACTTTCACATAACATGGTATGGATCTTTTCTTCTAAAGTTTTATTCTTTCTTTCTACTATCCTATTTTATTGAGGTGCCTAAATATAGAAAAATTATGATTAATTTTTTTTATTACAAAAGGTTTTAAATTATTATTTTTCAAATTTGATTCTTAATAAGCTCATGATATTATCGTTAGGATACTATGATTATCAAATTAATTTTTATTTTTTAAAAATATTAAAAATATATAAAAAATAGCAAGTTAGGTCGAATCCATAAAGAAGATGATGTTTTAATTTGATAACTTTGATTTTTATAAAAAAATAAAATTTTGAAGAAAGTAATTTAAGTCAAAAAATAAAAATTAAAAGTATAAAAAATAAATCAGATACTAAGATCTACTATTTAGATCCTATCTTTTGCTTATAATAAAAATAAATAATAAAAATTTAAAGAGTATAAAAATAAATTAATACTAAGATCTACTAACTAGATCTTAGCATCTACTTATAATAAAAATAAAGATAAAAATTTAAAAATATAATAAAATAAATTTTATATTAATTGAAAGTTAAAATTTAATTATAAAAAATAAAAATAATAATAAAATAAAATATAACTATAACAAGGATCTGAAGTAGATAGATATAGTTTAGTCGAAAAGATGGTTGATGATCTTTCTTTCTTTTTTTATACTTCGTAGAGCGCATTGGCTTCTCTCCTTCTCCTTGGATCTTTAATTTTTTTATTTTTTTTATTATTATTTTTTAATATTTTCTCTTATTTTTAGATTTTCTTATTTATAAATAATTTTTTATTTTTTTATGATAGCAAATGGAGTCCCAAAAATCCTCAAAATCATGTCAAACCTACGTATAATTTTTTTGGCCATAGGATCTTGTTTGGACCCACGAGATCATCCCAAAAATCACCATCCAATGCCTTATCAAAGTTGGATTCAATGCTGGCTGTTAGATCCTTCATCAGATCAGCTCTGGATCATCAGATTGCACCCTTGATCTCCTATTTACAGTCGGGACGGATGCTGACCGTCAGATCGGATGATGGATTTATTTTGGACCATCAGATGGTGCAAAGAATTCACTTCTATTTTAGTTCTCAATCGGCAACCAAACACTGCCATTGGATCTCGCTCAGGATCGCTTCAGACCGTCTGATTGCACAATGGCTATGGGCCACCACCGCTAGATATAGTCAAGTGCATTCTCAACCATCTAATCAGATGTAAAAATCAATTCCAACCATTTGATCATGTAAAAGCCAGCCACCCGCTTGTGGACCACATCGTGGACTGCAAAACTATACTATAGATCGCATGGCTGACTCTATGGATCGAGTGGTCGGTCCATCGTGCATCGAAACTTTTTTAAAATAATTTTTTGAGTATTTTTGCTTGATTTTTCTTGGATTTTATGCTAGAAAAATAAAAAAAATATGAATTAATTTTTTATTAATTTTTAAATTATTTTGGTACTTAAATTACTTAATTAGCTTGATATCTATTTTTCATAAATATGTTCTAATTTTATATTTTTAAAATTATTTATTTTATAAAAAATCTAATTTATTTATGAAATTAAATTTTTTAAAAGATGTTACCACTATTAATTATCAAAAATATCTAAAATAAATATAAAAATATATGACTTATCACACCCTCCAACTTGAACTTGTTCGTCCTCAGTAAAGAAAGAATCTAGAGTTAAGTACTGTTTAACTTAGAGTTTTGAATTTCATCAGGTAATTTTCAAAAAGCCACTGATGTTTAGTAAAGCATGAGTAAGATATATCATTAGGATATTAATACTAATCAATGTGAAAGTTAAACTAAGAACACTAAATTTTTTTTGATTTTTTTCTAAATTATCTCTATCTTTATCTCTAAATCATTAACGTTCTTATGGATAAGTATAATATTACTTTTATTCTTTATTTATTAATTTTTTTTAAATATTATATCATTATTGAGTGTCTTAACCTCTTAAGCTTTCTGTTTGACCTATGTAGTGAGTTTTCAGCCAATGACTCTCGAACATGATGGCTTTAAAGCACTAGGTATAGAATATTCTTCAAACTTATTTGTTTGAATCAAATAGGTTATGAGTTAAAACTAACTTTATAACAAAGCTTCTTTATCCTTCATACTTTTTGATGTGAAACTTAATGCTTGCTTAGGCAAAGAGGTCCGATTACTCAGCATGAAGTACTTGAAAATTTTTTTTTTATATATATATAAAGAGACGTATAGTTACCCTACATTAGCCCATAGGAAGTAAACTCTTCTTTGATGCTGGTAGAAAATTTTAAAATACTCAAGAAAAAAATATTTATGCTCTAAACTTAACTCTTTATTGAGTTTTCTTAATACTTGATCCCTTAATATCTTACCAACTCTCTAATATGTACATCATTTTTTTTTTAAAAATGCTTGATTCAACTCAATTTTTAAGTATAATCAGATGCTTAAATGCTAAATACTAACTTTCTTGAAGACTTAAAAAAAAAATTATTATTCTTCCTCCAACTTAATCGATATTGTTCTCAATGGAGTAAAAAAATAAAAGGTGCATACAAAGAGAGAAAAAAAAAAAGAGATATCACCTGATCCAAAAGTCTTTTCAAAATTAGTTCTCTCCTCAACAAGCCAATATTATCTTTAAATCTCTACAAAAGATACCAAACAAGACTCCATTAATCTAACAATACAAAAGATATTAAAAAGTAAAAGCTGGGTTGCCTCTCAGAAAGTATTAAGTTTATTGTCTTCAGCTAGACCATGCTGATTCTCTCATCTACCTCATGTTCAATACTGGATTGACAAATTCTAATGATTTTGGATTGCCAATCTCAGAAAGATGGCCATAATAAATTTTAGTATTTTATTATCAATCTCCAGAAAGTATTTTACAATCCCATTTTTAGTTAGTTTTATCTTTTTAGTATTAAAAAGATAATTTACAAATTCATTCATAGGTTCTTGTTTGTTGAGAATTTTTTCTATTTGTTCTTCTAAAATGCTCATGAATTGATTTTTTAAGTTAGGAGTTGAGTTCGATGCAATGCATACTGGAAGGGTGTCACTTGATTCGAAATATACATACTCAGGTGTGACTAAAAATGATTTCAGTTCTGGAGGAGGTAGTAATTCTAAAGAGGAAGAACCAATTTTTAGGACTGAAGAAAATGGAACTTTGATTTATATATTTTAGATAACTCATCTGCTCTCTTCTTCCCTTTGTTTTTCTCACTCAAATTGGAATCAATATCAATACCAGTTTCAAGCTCAAGTTCCTCTATATGGTTAGTCTCAGTGCTAATCTCTTCTTTTAAATTTATATTTTAACTAGCATTAGTACTAGCCTCACTCACCTAGTCTTGGTATGGGTCCTTAAGAATGCTATCATTTTTAAGCTCAGAGATTACTTTATCATTTTCAAATTGAGAATTCTTAGGTGGGATATTAGATTGATGACTAGATCCAGATATTGGTGGATGGTGGGTTATTTTGAAATTTGATATTAGTTGGCTCGATAATTGACCTAGTTCTATTCTCATGGAAGACTCAGCTAATTGATCTATTTATACTTCTAACCTAGTAATGGATTACTGTTAGGTCATAATTAGTTATTGAAATTGGCTAAGCCTATCGTTGGCCAGAGGGGTCTATTGAGAAGGTGGGTATGAAGGTTGATTGTAATAGAATAACTGGATAGGTTGACTAAGCTTACCTCTATTATAGGTATAGTTTTGGTATTATGGTCTATTTTGAAAGTTATGCACGAAAGAAATTTGGGTTTGAACCTGAGTCTATTGAGGTCTTCAAGAAAAATTAGGGTGGTTCCTCCAATCTTGATTATATGTATTTAAGAAGGGATCATTAATAGGTTTGAAGTAACCTTGAGCAGCTTGAACTTGTTCTTGGATGAAAGATAAAAATTGTGTAGTCATGGAATATTTACTCACATGATGGGCTAGGCTAGCACAGATAGAATAGATCTCCTGATAATTAAGAGGTGGTGTGTATTGCACAGGAGATTGTTAATCTAGGGCTAGAATTTTATCTATAAGAAGATCGATTTTATCTAATTTTTGGACTATCAGGTTCAAATCGATCTTAGGATTAGAGTTTGAATATTTGATCTCATAGAATGATGAGAACATCAATGGATTATGGGTGGAAGAAATAAAATATTTCTTCATCTGCCTAGGTAGTTCTTCAGAATTTTCAGCCATTTGATTATTAGGTTTAATATGGATCGGCCATTCAATTTCAGAATTAGATTCAACTAGGTCAGAAAAAAATTTCTACCATGATGTACTAGTACAAACCCTAATATGTGTGGTTCAAATTTTTTTTTTTAAGAAAGAGAGAAAGAGGAAGAAGAAGAGAAGAGAAAGAAAAAGAGAAGTTCTAAAGATGAGAACCTTAAGACAGCCCTAGACCTGAAAATGATAGATGAGAAGAATTAGTTATGGTTAGGTGTTAATTACAATCAAGTTAGCAAGTAATTAAACCTAGGACACCTATGGATTTCTTAGATCTAATAATTTGATATAGAGTGGCTTAGCCTAGAAGCAAGTTGGGCCTGTTCTCACTTTCTTCAACTAACCAGATAAGAGGTAGGGTCGCGGAAGTCCCCCCATTGCTTGTCTTAGACACTAATTGGATTAGTCAGGTAAGCCAATAGAATCAATTAAATAACCATGAGTCTACTTAGATTTAGCCTTTGTAATCTCTTACCTTAGACATCAGTTTCAAAGGTAAGTCCAAACTTACTTTGCGCTTGACGTCACCATAATACTCCAACTGAACTCAATTGATCCTAAGGGTCAACATCTACTGAATTTTAATTAAACTTGGGTTTGTTGGATTTGTGCCCTAGAAGCCAATTGTTAGCTATATATTTTGTAATTCTAGGACTTAAAACTTGTACTTGTAACTTTTCATTATCAATGAAGAGCTTATTCTTTTCAATTATATTTATGTATCCATGATTTATCTTAGAAATTAACAAAGATGATTTTTGTATATTCTTAAAGTGTTAAAAATTTTAGACATGTATTAATTAGTAGTTAATTTCTAAATGCTCCCGATCAATGAATCGTCACAGAGGACAGTGATCAATCCATTCGAGATTGGTATATGGTTCACCTTCCTTATGGGTAGATGAGCCTTGGATCTATAATGTAGAGATACTGGAGTGAAGGTATGGGTGGCTATTAGAGAATAACTTACATTGAGCTGACCAGCATGAGAACCACATGGATGTCTACTCACTCGTCAGTGATCTTTTTGATGCTGTAGTAGTATAAATAATCTTTTGACCTATGGTGTCATTGGCTATTCACAGCAAGACTATTGGATTTGACTGCATGTTTTCTTAATCTCTAGTCATTCGGATCCTTGCTGTGTATATTGGCTTCAGTAGATTCAGATTCGCTGTTTGAAGTAGGATAGAAAGAATATATCGATCTTGGTGAAAAAAAAAAGTGCTATGTGATTTGCGAGACTGAGTTCAAAAAATTTTTGACAAAAATAAATGTGAATACTAGAAAAGAATTTTCATGGGATTCACAAATAACTTGAGTCGAGCCAATCCAGTATATAACTGACGATGGGGTCTGATGAGTTCTCTATGACCTCCGTTAAGTTGGGACTCACGATAGAAGGATTGAATCATTTGATAACTGCACCTAAAGGTTCATACTTTCATTCTACTGGATTGCCACTACATACTGCTAGATGTCACTGATAGATTGTAGGACTCATCGAGCATCATCTTGATAATCAATAACTTTTCAAGGGATTGAAAATATTTCAATCCATCAAAAAGAGTTTTGATGATATTGTGATGGAGATCACAATATATCTCACTACCAAATAGAATAGAACCTATGAGGTCATATATTAAGAAATTTAATTTTGAATTGTCAATTGGACTTATGAAGTTTCAATTGGGTTAGAATTTATTAAAATCTTATTGGATTTAATTAAACCATGCTAGCACATGGTTAAACCTAATTCTTCTAGGAACTTCGATTTGATCAAGTCCATAGCCTTGAACCTAATTTAAATTCATTTGGATTTAATTGAGTTCTTAATTGTGAGTCCAAAAGGATTGGATAAAGTCATTAGTTGGCTAAATTATCCTAATATTATCTCTTCATATTCCTAATTATCTCTAAGAGTGCATGTGGAATAGATGAAAAGATGGGCGGTGCCTGCTTCTCTTTTTGGTAAGACCAGGGGCGCCAACCCCCTGGATATGGCAAGAGGGGCCTGCTTCCTTCTTGTGGATTAGTGTAGAGGGAGAGAAGGAGAGAGAGGGGCCACGACCCCTCTCATATGGCAAAAAACCCCTAAGGGGTGCAAGTGTTGGCACCCTAAACTACCTGCCCTATAGAGATGGGGCACCCCTTGTACCCACCTAAAGGAGCTGATTATTTATCAATATATCTGATTTTGTTGAAAAAAAATTAGATTAAAAAGGTAGTGTATTCTTATGAGATAAGGATGTATTTTTTTAAGATAATTAGATTCCTCTTTTGAGTCAGGGTAATACCTATATAAAGAGAATGTCTCTAGGGTTTTTAAAGAGATTGAAGTTTTTGTGAAACAAACCTCTCCCTCTCCCTTCACCATGCCTCCCCTCCTCCCTCTCTTCTCTTCCATGCCTAAGGATTGGGCATTCCATTTTTTACATGCCAGAATAGAGGTGCTGTCCATCTACAGCTAAGAACAAGGAGAAGAAGAAGAAGGCTGCAGATTAAGAAGTTGATCTCGTAGTCTAGATTAAGGAGTTGATCTAAGTTCTAAGACTGAGATTCTACTTAAAGAAGAATTAACTATGAGAAGATCAGTTCGAGATTGATCCCGATGGATATTTGTAAGAGGTCAGATACATATACGACTCGAGCATCTACAAATCTGTGAATCATCGATAGTGATGAATATCTACCCATGCTAAGGTATTGAGATTCAATCTCATACTTATTTTTAAATTTTAGATTATATGTTTATTTTTCTCCTAAATCTGGGTAGGATTAGATTTGATCTTATGCATATGGGGTTAAAGGGTTTAACCCATTTATTTTTTGCTGCGTTCAAAAAGAGTTTTAAAATATACATATGTTGCCTATCCGATTTTCTAATAGTTGTATTAAAATTATTGATTTTTAAAAATATATATATATCTAATTTTTTTTTAGATATAAAATTTTTAATGATTTAAAATTAATTTTATGCTGATATAAGGTTGTTCTGATATAGTGTTTATCCCTATATTACAAAGATTATTCTAACATAAGATTGATCGATTTTAAAAATTATTTTTAAAGTAATTAAATCAATCTTTTAGATATAAAATTAGCATATGTGATATATTTAATTTTAAGTTTAGATCTAAAATTAAAATGATTAAAAGTTTATATCAAACTGATATAAGGTAGTCCTGATATAGAGTTTACTCCCCATATTGAAAAGGTTGTCCTAGTTTGATGTGAATCAATTTTTGAAAAGATATTTTCAAAATATTTTAATCATTATTTTAGATCTAATTATATATATATTTGATATATATAAATTTATTTTAGATCTAAAATTTGATGTATATGTGATGCATATTTAATTTAGATCTAAAACTACATATATTGATATATGACATTAGGTTTAGATCTGAAACAGTTTCAAGATCATAAGCCACTAATTGCATGCAATGAAATATAATCTAAAAATTATTTTTAATCTAAAATTATGTTATTTATGTGGGTATGGATTGAACAAATTAGGTCTAATGATAAACTATAATTAGGTCTAATTGATTAGATCAGGCTAGAATCCATTTTCGATTTTGAGTTGATTGAACTAATCAATGATGATTAGGATTAGATCAAAGGAGCTCAAAGTTGAGTTTATTATATTGATCACATCGATTCATATTTTGATGTGAGTTGATTGACTCAAGACTGAATTTGGCTCAGTGGTTCGATCCATTTCAATAGGTTAACCTGATCGATTCTAATCGACTAATTTGGTGTCTAAGAAAGTATTTAGATAGTGCTTATTTAATTGGTTCATTATCTGATTTGCTAATTTTGATTGGTGTCTGAGAAAATCAATAGGGAGACCCTAACACATCTTAACTTACCTGACCATCTTGGGAGATTCAGTTTCATGTTAGGTTACTTATTGACTCGAGTTCACCTATACGGACTGGGTTAGTGAGACATATTGATGTATAACCTAACATAATCAATCGATGTCAGATCTGCTGATTTAGAAGAGACTTAAACCTAAATCTTCTCATTAAATATTAAGTCTAGAGATCTTCCATCATTGTAGAGATGTGGGTGCTTTTCTGTTGATCATTCTCGGTTGATTATAGTGGTTCGATTGCATCGAAAAGGTACAACTCTATTGACATTTGATGTCCCAGGGTAGAGATGGGTTGGATCCAATAACTGTTAGGTAAGGTCTCAATGATGGCTTTGCACCCACTGGTGAACGATGAGTCTAACTTAACTAAGAAATATGCCAATAACTATTAGGTGAGGCCATAAGATTTAGAAATCAAGCCCACTGCATCTTAGTGAAGCAACGGATAAAATATTGTCCACTCATTGGTCTATACTCATCAATAATTATTGGGTGAGGTGTGTACAGATTAATAGGACCGTAGTATCACTTGAAATCAATCATGTATAGGTTTTCATTTCTCCACCCGAGGAGTATGGGAGATTTGAAAAATAGTGAGAGCCTTTGTTTATTTTTTAAAGTCTCTAGAATAAATAATTTTAAGTAAAAACATGAAGTAGAAACTATTCTCTTTGATAATCATATCAAGTACCCCATTAGCTTGAATCCTTGATACCAATAGGTTGACCGGCACTAATTACAAAGACTATCTCCAAAATCTGAGAATTATTCTAGCTCCGAGAAACTCACCAATATCCTTGATCAGGAAGTGCTTGTGTTACCTGCTTGTCTATCTCCTGATCAACGAGCCATACTTGAGAAGTGGATGGACAAAGATAACAAGGCAAAGTGTTACATCTTAGCATCCATGTCTAATAATTTTCAGCAACAGCATGAAGACATGAGGACTGCCAGAGAGATGCTGACTCACCTACAAGAGTTGTATGGTGAGCAAAGTCGCACAGCTCGCTTTAAGGTCTCCTGAAGATTTTTCAGAGTGAAATGCATGATGGACAGTCCTGTCAATGATCATTGTTTGACAATGATCAAATACATAAAGGAGCTTCAGAAGCTCGAGATGAACATGGACAAGGAATTGTAGGTAGATCTAATCATCCAATCTCTTTTTGAACTATATGGGCAGTTCATCATGAACTACCATATGAATAAAATAAATAGCACTCTATTCGAGTTATTGAATATGCTGGTAATAGTAGAGGGCACCATGAAGAGTTTAAGAGGTACAGTTCTGACTGTGGAGCGGGCTTCCTTCAAAAGAAAATCTCTTTCAAGAAGAAAAAAAGTAGAGAAATAGAAGAACGAGGCCAAGCCCAAGAAGTAAGTTTGAAGAAGGCTGACGACAAGAGAAAGTATTTTCATTGCAACATCGAAGACCACTAGAGGAGAAACTGTCTGGACCTATCTGCAACTATCAAGAGCAGGAAGAAGGATGGACCTTCTGAAGGTATATCTGATATGGTCATTATTAAAACTAATCTAACGATTCCTATTTTTCTAGTTAGATTCTTGATTCTACTTCAAAATGCTCATTTTTGCACTTCTATGCAGGGTCTTGAAGAAGTGAGGGGGCTGAGAAAAGATGAGATCACTCTCCGAGTCGGCAATAGAGTAAGAGTTATTACTATGGCCGTCGGAACCTACTCTCTGCAACTACTGTTAAGACAGTTTATTTTTAAAAGACTATTATTATATAGCTGTAGCCAGTAGAAATTTAATTTCTATCTCTATGCTGGTATAGAATAATTATAATTTTTATTTCAATAAACACATGTGTTCAATTTATTTCAAAATAAAATTATTGCACGTACTTTCTTGATTGACAATTTTTACCATTTGCATATGATATATGTAAATATTAATGAGTAAATAGTGAATGCCATAGGGTCTAAGAGACCTAAAGATAATATTAGCCAAAAGTATTATGGCACCTTAAGTAGATCATATTAGAGAGGACAGACTCAACAAACTAAAGAAAGATGATCTTCTGAGATCATTGACTTTCCGAGTCTTATCTAGTTTGTGAATCGTGTCTTCAAGAAAAAATGGCCAAGTTGCCCTTTATGGGATAAGAGAAAAGACCACTGAGATATTAGTCCTGGTACACACAGATGTGTGGTCTATTTGATGTACAAGCCAGGGGTGGCTATGTCTACTTCATAATTTTTATATGATGATTATTCATGGTATGTGTTTGTGTATCTGATGCACCAAAAGTATGAAGTCTTTGAAAAGTTCATAAATTCAGATATGAAGTAAAAAATAGATCAAAAAATTCATAAAGATTGTTCGATCAGATCGAGAAGAAAATATCTTAGTGAAAATTTCAGACCTATCTCAAGATAATAGTATAGTCTCATAGTGGACACCTTCAGGGACATCTCAGGTTCAATGGATATCTAAAAGAGAATCGAACCCTATTAGATATGGTTTCGATCCATGATGAGCTTCACAGACCTTCTTATTTTTCTCTGAGGATACATTTTACTTTTTTGATTTATCATTTTTGAATTGGGTTCCTCTAAATCATTTCTACCACACCATATGAATTATGATATGGTAAAAAGCCAACTCTTAGGTACCTCAAGATTTGGGATGTCTGGCCCATGTCAAGCGACAGCAGGTGGACAAGTTAGAGGCTAGATCCTTTAGGAATTCAGTTTATAGGGTATCCTAAGAAAATCATAGGATACTATTTCTATTTTTCTAAGAATCACAATGTGATTGTGAGCCATCATACCATCTTCTTAGAAAAAGAGTTTATCAAGATGGAGGCAGTGGGAGGCAGATTAAGCTTGAAGAAAATCTCTAAGAAGCATCGAGTCCAAGAACCAGATCCTAATAATGAGCTAGTAGATGTGATATCTTCTATCTCGTAGATCAAGTAGGGTCTCCCATCCTCTGAATGGTACTTAGATATTCTTACAGAGAATTTAGAAGAAGCATTCCTTGTAGGAGACAGGGATATTAGGAATGATCTCAAAACCTACAATGAGGCAATGTTAGATATAGACTTCGAGAAATGAATAGAAGCAATGAGTCAAAATTGACTCCATACATTCCAACCAAGTTTGGTCCTAAGTAGATCCACCTGAAGTATTATACTTATTGGGTGTAAATAGATTTACAAAGAAAATATTGGATCAGTTGGTAAGGTAGAGATCTATAAGACAAGGCTAGTTACAAAAGGTTATAGTCAATGAGAAGGCATTGACTATCATGAAACTTTTTCGCCTGTCATACTGAAATCCATCCATATTTTGCTTGCGATAGTAGCTTTTCATAATTATGAAATTTGATGGATGTGAAAACTCTTTGTAAATGGATATTTTGAGGAAGATATCTATATGGAGTAGCTTTTGGATTTATATCCAGTGATAGTGATCACAAGGTCCGCAAGCTACAAAGATCCATATATGACTCAAGCAAGTATCTCAGAGTTGGAACATGCTTCAATGATATGATCAAAATATTTGATTTCATAAAAATGAAGAGCCGTGTGTATACAAAAAAATCAGTGAGAGTACTATCACATTTCTTGTATTATACATAGATGATATCTTCCTGATTGGGAATGATATTTTCATGCTGACATCAATCAAAAGTTTGTTGTCGAAAGTATTCACTATGAAAGATTTAGGAGAAGCTTTCTACATTCTTGCCATAAAGGTCTATAGAGATAGATCTAAGAAATGATAGAACTCTCATAGCAAATGTACATTAAGGAGGTGCTAAAGAGGTTCATATGAAAAACTCTAAGAGGTCTTTTATCCCTTAGATATGGCATTATCTCTCCAAGAAGATGTGTTCCGACACACCTGAGGAGATCCAGTGCATGAGCAAGATCCTTATACTTCAACAATAGGGAGCCTCATGTTATGCCATATTATGTACACGTCCTGATATAGCACTTGCGTGAGTGTCACAAGTAGATATCAGGTGAATCAGTGAAGAATACAGGATTGCTATTAAAAAACATCCTTAAGTACTTGAAAAGAATTAAGGATTTTATGTTGGTCTTTGGTAAAAGATTGGAGCTGAAAGTTGAGAGATACACTGATTCAAACTTTATGGCTGATGTCGATGATAGAAAGTCTACATCGAGATGCATCATTTTGTGTAATAGTGATGCGTTAGCTGGGAGAATTTTAAGCTGTCGATTATTGTAGATTCAACCATGGAAGCTAATATATCGCCGCCTCTGAAGCTGCTAAGCAAGCTTTTTGATTCAAGAAGTTCATTACGGAGCTGGATGTGATGCTGTCAGATACCATTGCACTCGACAAAATGGCACCATAGCCCTCGCTAAGGAGCTCAAATCTCACCAGAAGTCTAAGCACATAAAGTGGTGGTTTTACGTCATACATGAATACCTCGAGAAAAATTCATCGAGGTGCAGAGAGTCGACTTCATGCTGAATGTAGCGTACCCGCTGATCAAGTCTCTCAGCTAGTAAAAGATCAAAAGTCACCTTGAAAGATGGGCTAGGTATATGGCCAATTGGCTTTAGGTCAAGTGAGAGTTTGTTGGATTTGTCCTAAGCTAATTATTGACTGAACATTTATTAATTTCAGGGCTTAAAACTTATATACTTGTAACTTTTCATTATCCTTAAAGGGCTTATTCTTTCAATCATGTTTATGTATCCAAATTTTTTCTAGAAATTAATAAAGATGATTTTTATATATTTAAAGTGTTAATAATTTGAAGATATACATTAATTAGTAGTTAATTTTTAAATGCTCGATCAATGGATTGTTA
>NC_026003.2:89484319-89521651 GCF_000442705.2 Elaeis guineensis | reverse complement strand
ACACCAATAAATTGGTCAGACCAGCAATAGAACCAATTAAATAACCACCGCACTTGAAATATTCCTTAGACACCTATTGATTAATTGATTCAAGAAATAGGTCAGCTATTGGTTCACAACCTACGACTTAATATAATTTTTATGAGGCTTTAAAGGTCTCAAGCACATTCTAAATCAATCAATCACAATGATGCACAAATATAGTTGTATCTTAAAAATCATAATAACTAAACTAGCATCCATCATATCTCTAAGATATGAAAAACATATCATACAATATGACTATAACTAGCATTTTCAGCGTATCATATGTATGAAGTTTTAATAACATGCATGAATACAAAATACTTTTTCATATTCTTCTTCTTCGGACATCACAGTGACACCCCCATACGCCATAAGAGTACCCTATTGAATAGGAAGAGAGGGTCTCTAAACCCTTACTTGCTCTTATGAGATGGCTTGGTGATGAACCCCAATTAGAGTACTAAGCTACTAAAAAAATTTACACATATATCATACATTTTATATTTAAAACATATCTCTTAGACATGCTAGGGATTTGGATGTTCAATCGGGTTCAACCCTTGACCCATCTTGAACCAATCAAAACCCATGCATGACACAATCAAGATAATAATTCAATCTTTGATTATATAGATCAAGATAGGCTCTGATACCACTATTGGATCCCGTAGTGCAGCAGAAGGCTTAAGTATTTAAAATTTTCATTAAAAACACCTGATGCACTGAAAACCCTAATGCCAGAAATCCTTGACTATATAAATCAAAGTACAATAAATATAAATTTGGAACAAAAGAATACCTATAGTGCTAATTCAATTTTCATGAGGTGTCTAAGTGTTCACCCTCCAACGGTGACCACAAAATTGATCAAGGACAGTGCTCCTTCTTCACCTTGCTTCAAGAGTTCTAACCCCAAAAATACGACCAGCCACCAATCGATCAGATCTTCTTCAAACTTGAGTCTGAATCTCTCTGAACCACCTACTAGACTTGACCATCTTTTTCTAGACCTTTTAAACTCTTAGAGCTATTAGGATTAGGTTGTCTTAAAGAACAAGCCTTGTCCTAAAACCTAGAGTTGTTACAGGGAGAGAGGGAGTGGATAGGGGATGTAAGAATTGAATGATCACCCATCTGCCATCCCCTATTTATAGCACAGATGAGGCACCAATAAGAAGGCATGCCTCATCTAGAACAATATATCAAGTCCTCATATCACTTATCTGAGAGTCTTTAAACAAAAGGACTCTTTAGGTTGTGATACGTCGATTTCAGCCCTCTCATGCACGCACACCCAGAATGAGATGCTTTTCACATGTCTCTTCTCACATCATATTAGCGTGACATTTTGCCACATAAATCTTTGCTCAAATAGAAAGGCCATCACCAAATAACATCTTATTTGATAAGAGTTTATATGTGAGAAGGAGTCTTCACCAGAGAGACGCGCAAGCACCTTTCCCTATCTCGCATGCATAGCCAAAAAGGGCATGAAAAGCAACCTTCCTTAATCTGATAATTTTTTATATTTTTATCACATAATCAGCACTTAAAACTAATCCTTATCATAGAAATTATTAGACAAAAAGTCACTTAAAAATAGAAGGAGTCTTCGCATCCCTTCGTGCATCCAAAAAAAACTATCACGCGCATGCAGCAATCTTCCAGCAATTTTCATGCAAATTATAAAGGATTTTTCATTCTTTAAATGGTGTGCTAGGTGTTCATCATCTGATCTAGTTGTTGTAAAAAATAGAGACCCAAAACAGAAGATCTTAGTCCTTCTCCATGCTAAAAATAAATTGCGCTTGCGCCCAGCATATTTGCGCCAAGAGTCTCATCTTGGACTCTGGTTTTTGGTGTTAATCAATAGATATGGTGCCTCTTTTTAGCTACTTCTAGGTGGCTTAATCTGACCCAAATCTTACCAAATTAGGCTAACAAATCAGTAAGGAACAAGATCAAATTGATCTCCAAAGAGTTAGGGATTCCACAGGTGCTAGCATGCTTACCAGAACCCTGATTGAATCCAAAATTTCAATCAACCTTTTTCAAAAGGGTCCTTGGCAATTTTTATATGTGTGTGATCCATTAGGTTCCACATCTAGTCAGTAGTATATCCAAGTGTAAGTTGGCCTAATTTGATTAGAATTTAATCTAATTGATTTAGGTCAATTGAGCTAATCCAATTTGACAATTAAAACTTTTTAATTGGCGTTCGAATTAAACTCTTTAATTTGATAAAAAATCTATAAGTTAAGATTGACATCTAGCAAGTATATGACTATTCAAAAGATATAAAAATTAATAAAAATATCAAATATATCCTTAGTGGTAAGTTACCGTGCAATACAATCCTTCGATCCTCTGCACCCTGAATATGTTCATAAGTATGGAATCATGTCAAACTCAACATATTCATATGATTCTCAATTAACCAATGAGACTCAATAAGAAGTATTAGAAACTTTTTTAATCTTCTTTTATTTTTGCCAAAAAATTTTTCTGAGTCATCTATAAATGAGAATACACAAGGATGCGATCTCTCTTACTAGGAACGATCGATTCCATGTTAACCTACTCACAACCTTCGTACATACTCTACCATATCAGAATACCCTGTATATGTCTTAAAGTCATGCTTGAGTATGAACAAAATAGATTCATATGCACAAGATTCCATGATGACTCAGGTCTAAGGATCACTTACACAACTCCCACTAGAGAACCATCTTTGACATAAGTAAGGCTTCCATGAGATATTTTCTTTCATCGAGTCAATTCAGTGGACTCATTTCTCAAATGAGCATCCACATTCTTATATTAGTGTCCCACACAAGTGGCTAGTAAGATCTACCACCTCTTCATCGAGCATACATAAGATGTGCCAGTCTATCCAGAATATTGATCTCGACTCAATACTCCTACGATCAGAATATTTAAGATTAAGATTTTAGAATTTTAGATCTCACTAGCATGACCCATTCACGTCTCCTAAAACTATTATCCTAATCTTTAGGGTTCTTCATAATCTTAGTCATAATAAGATGCAGCTAATATGATGAATCAATGTCTCATTTTATTATCAAATAATAAATGTCATTACATGAGTTGAAAAATTACAAAGAAAGTCCCATCGCAACATACTTGCGATTGGCTTATAAGGGCACTCTTCTTTCACTTCACATAGTTTTCTCATAGGGGATACTAAGCGGGACATACAACCTTCCCTAAGAAACTCTAGTGCCTCTAAAGCCCTCCGACTATCAGACTCCTCTTATTCTCGTGCTGCGCAGCCGCCATGTCGAGAAGCCACCACCTCTCACCCCCAAAGGTCCTCGACCAAGCCCAACCCAGCTCCCAATTGAACCAAAGAGGCAAATACTGCCTTGCTTTCTGACTCTGATAGGGGCTTGTCAGAGGCCAAAGTGTCATCGAGGAGAATGTTCTTGAGGTTGAAGTGGGGGATAGATGGGTTTTGTTCTATCTCTTGGTCTATTGCTAAGGATTGTTTCTCTATCAAAAAAATCTATGGTGGGATTTTGTAGTCTTAATGAATCATTTTTTTTTGTTTACATTTCTATTTAAATTTTCAGATCAAGTTCAGAGAAATAGAAAATACCTGATCTTAGGTCATTAATTCAAACAACAAAAGAAAAAGGAATTGATCAAGGATTGGGGGAAATTGAGGGGAGCACCAGGTAGCATGGAGGATGTTGGAGCAAAACCTGATGACCTTGTTGAGATCACCATGGAGGATGGATCCATTCTAGATGGAGGCAATGTCATAAACAGTGACTTAGCCAATGAGATGATGTTGGAGGTGACTAGGCACCGATGGATCATGGTGACGGTGTGCCGGTGATGCTCATTAGTATTTGGAGAGGCGAAATAGAAGAGGAAGGGTGTAAAAACATCCCACGATTGAAAGTGGAAGGGTGAGAAAAAAAAGCCTGTGTGGAAGAGGAATCTAAGGGACTTGCATGGATATTTTGGGTCATTAAGATACATCTTTCCCATTCCCAGTGGTTTAAGAAAATTGCCAGATGAAATAGATCTTTCCTAGTAGTTTGACTCGATCACTGATAAAAATAAAATTTTTTTCAGCAATTTGAGATGATCGCTGATAAAGATAAGGTTTTTCCCAATCATGTAATGTGACTGCTAATAAAACAAGATTTTTTTAATGGTTTAACCAAACCACTAGAAAAATAGGATTTTTTCTAAGCATTGGATCTAACCATCGAGAAGAATAAGATTTTCCCAGTGGATTTGAAAAAATGCTGCCTAAAATTTATTTTACCAGCATTTTTTATGTCTACCAGTAAAAGAGTATTGGTAAATCATTCTTTTCTTGTAGTGTCATCCCTTCTCACCAATAATAAGATCTTTTGGATGTCCATAAGTATACTTCCATTTCTTGGATAGATTTCATGATGTTCTTAAGCTTTCTCATAGTTTCTTCATCAGCTTCCTTATCACCTTCTTCATCCTTGTGCTAATTGCTTTCAAAGTTAGATCTACCATTCCTTTGCTTAGAGTTTTTGCATCATTATCAGCAATATCTTTCTTTCTTAAAAATAAGTCATTAGTTTTATCAAATACAATATAAATAGATTCTTCAACAACTAAATTTTTAAATTGAAGACTCTATATATCTTGCCAGAAAGTATCCCAAAAAGATTTCTTCATCGATCTAGCATAAATTTATCAAATTTATCTTTTTTATTATTTAAAATAAAGTATTGGCAATCAAAAATATGAAAATAGTTAATATAATTTAATTTTCTTGCTATCCAAAGTTCATATGGAATTTTTTTTTAAATCAGATGGATTAAAGCATGATTCAAGATATAAGATGTAATATTAATTACTTCAATCCAAAAATATTTTAGAAGATTACTTTCACATAACATGGTATGGATCTTTTCTTCTAAAGTTTTATTCTTTCTTTCTACTATCCTATTTTATGAGGTGCCTAAATATAGAAAAATATGATTAATTTTTTTATTACAAAAGGTTTTAAATTATTATTTTTCAAATTTGATTCTTAATAAGCTCATGATATTATCGTTAGGATACTATGATTATCAAATTAATTTTTATTTTTTAAAAATATTAAAAATATATAAAAAATAGCAAGTTAGGTCGAATCCATAAGAAGATGATGTTTAATTGATAACTTTGATTTTTATAAAAAATAAAATTTTGAAGAAAGTAATTTAAGTCAAAAATAAAAATTAAAAGTATAAAAATAAATCAGATACTAAGATCTACTATTTAGATCCTATCTTTTGCTTATAATAAAAATAAATAATAAAAATTTAAAGAGTATAAAAATAAATTAATACTAAGATCTACTAACTAGATCTTAGCATCTACTTATAATAAAAATAAAGATAAAAATTTAAAATATAATAAAATAAATTTATATTAATTGAAAGTTAAAATTAATTATAAAAAATAAAATAATAATAAAATAAAATATAACTATAACAAGGATCTGAAGTAGATAGATATAGTTTAGTCGAAAAGATGGTTATGATCTTTCTTTCTTTTTTATACTTCGTAGAGCGCATTGGCTTCTCTCCTTCTCCTTGGATCTTTAATTTTTTTATTTTTTTTTTTATTATTTTTTAATATTTTCTCTTATTTTTAGATTTCTTATTTATAAATAATTTTTATTTTTTTATGATAGCAAATGGAGTCCCAAAAATCCTCAAAATCATGTCAAACCTACGTATAATTTTTTTGGCCATAGGATTTGTTTGGACCCACGAGATCATCCCAAAAATCACCATCCAATGCCTTATCAAAGTTGGATTCAATGCTGGCTGTTAATCCTTCATCAGATCAGCTCTGGATCATCAGATTGCACCCTTGATCTCCTATTTACAGTCGGGACGGATGCTGACCGTCAGATCGGATGATGGATTTATTTGGACCATCAGATGGTGCAAAGAATTCACTTCTATTTTAGTTCTCATCGGCAACCAAACACTGCCATTGGATCTCGCTCAGGATCGCTTCAGACCGTCTGATTGCACAATGGCTATGGGCCACCACCGCTAGATATAGTCAATGCATTCTCAACCATCTAATCAGATGTAAAAATCAATTCCAACCATTTGATCATGTAAAAGCCAGCCACCCGCTTGTGGACCACATCGTGGACTGCAAAACTATACTATAGATCGCATGGCTGACTCTATGGATCGAGTGGTCGGTCCATCGTGCATCGAAACTTTTTTAAAATAATTTTTTGGAGTATTTTTGCTTGATTTTTCTTGGATTTATGCTAGAAAAATAAAAAAAATATGAATTAATTTTTTTATTAATTTTAAATTATTTTGGTACTTAAATTACTTAATTAGCTTGATATCTATTTTCATAAATATGTTCTAATTTTATATTTTTAAAATTATTTATTTTTATAAAAAAATCTAATTTATTTATGAAATTAAATTTTTAAAGATGTTACCACTATTAATTATCAAAAATATCTAAAATAAATATAAAAAAATATGACTTATCACACCCTCCAACTTGAACTTGTTCGTCCTCAAGTAAAAAGAATCTAGAGTTAAGTACTGTTTAACTTAGAGTTTTGAATTTCATCAGGTAATTTTCAAAAAGCCACTGATGTTTAGTAAAGCATGAGTAAGATATATCATTAGGATATTAATACTAATCAATGTGAAAGTTAAACTAAGAACACTAAATTTTTTTGATTTTTTTCTAAATTATCTCTATCTTTATCTCTAAATCATTAACGTTCTTATGGATAAGTATAATATTACTTTTATTCTTTATTTATTAATTTTTTTAAATATTATATCATTATTGAGTTCTTAACCCTTAAGCTTTCTGTTGACCTATGTAGTGAGTTTTCAGCCAATGACTCTCGAACATGATGGCTTTAAAGCACTAGGTATAGAATATTCTTCAAACTTATTTGTTTGAATCAAATAGGTTATGAGTTAAAACTAACTTTATAACAAAGCTTCTTATCCTTCATACTTTTTGATGTGAAACTTAATGCTTGCTTAGCAAAGAGGTCCGATTACTCAGCATGAAGTACTTGAAAATTTTTTTTTATATATATATAAAGAACGTATAGTTACCCCTACATTAGCCCATAGGAAGTAAACTCTTCTTTGATGCTGGTAGAAAATTTAAAAATACTCAAGAAAAAATATTTATGCTCTAAACTTAACTCTTTATTGAGTTTTCTTAATACTTGATCCCTTAATATCTTACCAACTCTCTAATATGTACATCATTTTTTTTTTTAAAAATGCTTGATTCAACTCAATTTTTAAGTATAATCAGATGCTTAAATGCTAAATACTAACTTTCTTGAAGACTTAAAAAAAAAATTATTATTCTTCCTCCAACTTAATCGATATTGTTCTCAATGGAGTAAAAAAATAAAAGGTGCATACAAAGAGAGAAAAAAAAAAAGAGATATCACCTGATCCAAAAGTCTTTTCAAAATTAGTTCTCTCCTCAACAAGCCAATATTATCTTTAAATCTCTACAAAAGATACCAAACAAGACTCCATTAATCTAACAATACAAAAGATATTAAAAAGTAAAAGCTGGGTTGCCTCTCAGAAAGTATTAAGTTTATTGTCTTCAGCTAGACCATGCTGATTCTCTCATCTACCTCATGTTCAATACTGGATTGACAAATTCTAATGATTTTGGATTGCCAATCTCAGAAAGATGGCCATAATAAATTTTAGTATTTTATTATCAATCTCCAGAAAGTATTTTACAATCCCATTTTTAGTTAGTTTTATCTTTTTAGTATTAAAAAGATAATTTACAAATTCATTCATAGGTTCTTGTTTGTTGAGAATTTTTTCTATTTGTTCTTCTAAAATGCTCATGAATTGATTTTTTAAGTTAGGAGTTGAGTTCGATGCAATGCATACTGGAAGGGTGTCACTTGATTCGAAATATACATACTCAGGTGTGACTAAAAATGATTTCAGTTCTGGAGGAGGTAGTAATTCTAAAGAGGAAGAACCAATTTTTAGGACTGAAGAAAATGGAACTTTGATTTATATATTTTAGATAACTCATCTGCTCTCTTCTTCCCTTTGTTTTTCTCACTCAAATTGGAATCAATATCAATACCAGTTTCAAGCTCAAGTTCCTCTATATGGTTAGTCTCAGTGCTAATCTCTTCTTTTAAATTTATATTTTAACTAGCATTAGTACTAGCCTCACTCACCTAGTCTTGGTATGGGTCCTTAAGAATGCTATCATTTTTAAGCTCAGAGATTACTTTATCATTTTCAAATTGAGAATTCTTAGGTGGGATATTAGATTGATGACTAGATCCAGATATTGGTGGATGGTGGGTTATTTTGAAATTTGATATTAGTTGGCTCGATAATTGACCTAGTTCTATTCTCATGGAAGACTCAGCTAATTGATCTATTTATACTTCTAACCTAGTAATGGATTACTGTTAGGTCATAATTAGTTATTGAAATTGGCTAAGCCTATCGTTGGCCAGAGGGGTCTATTGAGAAGGTGGGTATGAAGGTTGATTGTAATAGAATAACTGGATAGGTTGACTAAGCTTACCTCTATTATAGGTATAGTTTTGGTATTATGGTCTATTTTGAAAGTTATGCACGAAAGAAATTTGGGTTTGAACCTGAGTCTATTGAGGTCTTCAAGAAAAATTAGGGTGGTTCCTCCAATCTTGATTATATGTATTTAAGAAGGGATCATTAATAGGTTTGAAGTAACCTTGAGCAGCTTGAACTTGTTCTTGGATGAAAGATAAAAATTGTGTAGTCATGGAATATTTACTCACATGATGGGCTAGGCTAGCACAGATAGAATAGATCTCCTGATAATTAAGAGTGGTGTGTATTGCACAGGAGATGTTAATCTAGGGCTAGAATTTTATCTATAAGAAGATCGATTTTATCTAATTTTTGGACTATCAGGTTCAAATCGATCTTAGGATTAGAGTTTGAATATTTGATCTCATAGAATGATGAGAACATCAATGGATTATGGGTGGAAGAAATAAAATATTTCTTCATCTGCCTAGGTAGTTCTTCAGAATTTTCAGCCATTTGATTATTAGGTTTAATATGGATCGGCCATTCAATTCAGAATTAGATTCAACTAGGTCAGAAAAAAATTTCTACCATGATGTACTAGTACAAACCCTAATATGTGTGGTTCAAATTTTTTTTTTTAAGAAAGAGAGAAAGAGGAAGAAGAAGAGAAGAGAAAGAAAAAGAGAAGTTCTAAAGATGAGAACCTTAAGACAGCCCTAGACCTGAAAATGATAGATGAGAAGAATTAGTTATGGTTAGGTGTTAATTACAATCAAGTTAGCAAGTAATTAAACCTAGGACACCTATGGATTTCTTAGATCTAATAATTTGATATAGAGTGGCTTAGCCTAGAAGCAAGTTGGGCCTGTTCTCACTTTCTTCAACTAACCAGATAAGAGGTAGGGTCGCGGAAGTCCCCCCATTGCTTGTCTTAGACACTAATTGGATTAGTCAGGTAAGCCAATAGAATCAATTAAATAACCATGAGTCTACTTAGATTTAGCCTTTGTAATCTCTTACCTTAGACATCAGTTTCAAAGGTAAGTCCAAACTTACTTTGCGCTTGACGTCACCATAATACTCCAACTGAACTCAATTGATCCTAAGGGTCAACATCTACTGAATTTTAATTAAACTTGGGTTTGTTGGATTTGTGCCCTAGAAGCCAATTGTTAGCTAATATATTTTGTAATTCTAGGACTTAAAACTTGTACTTGTAACTTTTCATTATCAATGAAGAGCTTATTCTTTTCAATTATATTTATGTATCCATGATTTATCTTAGAAATTAACAAAGATGATTTTGTATATTCTTAAAGTGTTAAAAATTTTAGACATGTATTAATTAGTAGTTAATTTCTAAATGCTCCCGATCAATGAATCGTCACAGAGGACAGTGATCAATCCATTCGAGATTGGTATATGGTTCACCTTCCTTATGGGTAGATGAGCCTTGGATCTATAATGTAGAGATACTGGAGTGAAGGTATGGGTGGCTATTAGAGAATAACTTACATTGAGCTGACCAGCATGAGAACCACATGGATGTCTACTCACTCGTCAGTGATCTTTTTGATGCTGTAGTAGTATAAATAATCTTTTGACCTATGGTGTCATTGGCTATTCACAGCAAGACTATTGGATTTGACTGCATGTTTTCTTAATCTCTAGTCATTCGGATCCTTGCTGTGTATATTGGCTTCAGTAGATTCAGATTCGCTGTTTGAAGTAGGATAGAAAGAATATATCGATCTTGGTGAAAAAAAAAAGTGCTATGTGATTTGCGAGACTGAGTTCAAAAAATTTTTGACAAAAATAAATGTGAATACTAGAAAAGAATTTTCATGGGATTCACAAATAAACTTGAGTCGAGCCAATCCAGTATATAACTGACGATGGGGTCTGATGAGTTCTCTATGACCTCCGTTAAGTTGGGACTCACGATAGAAGGATTGAATCATTTGATAACTGCACCTAAAGGTTCATACTTTCATTCTACTGGATTGCCACTACATACTGCTAGATGTCACTGATAGATTGTAGGACTCATCGAGCATCATCTTGATAATCAATAACTTTTCAAGGGATTGAAAATATTTCAATCCATCAAAAAGAGTTTTGATGATATTGTGATGGAGATCACAATATATCTCACTACCAAATAGAATAGAACCTATGAGGTCATATATTAAGAAATTTAATTTTGAATTTGTCAATTGGACTTATGAAGTTTCAATTGGGTTAGAATTTATTAAAATCTTATTGGATTTAATTAAACCATGCTAGCACATGGTTAAACCTAATTCTTCTAGGAACTTCGATTTGATCAAGTCCATAGCCTTGAACCTAATTTAAATTCATTTGGATTTAATTGAGTTCTTAATTGTGAGTCCAAAAGGATTGGATAAAGTCATTAGTTGGCTAAATTATCCTAATATTATCTCTTCATATCTCCTAATTATCTCTAAGAGTGCATGTGGAATAGATGAAAAGATGGGCGGTGCCTGCTTCTCTTTTTGGTAAGACCAGGGGCGCCAACCCCCTGGATATGGCAAGAGGGGCCTGCTTCCTTCTTGTGGATTAGTGTAGAGGGGAGAGAAAGGAGAGAGAGGGGCCACGACCCCTCTCATATGGCAAAAAACCCCTAAGGGGTGCCAAGTGTTGGCACCCTAAACTACCTGCCCTATAGAGATGGGGCACCCCTTGTACCCACCTAAAGGAGCTGATTATTTATCAATATATCTGATTTTGTTGAAAAAAAAATTAGATTAAAAAGGTAGTGTATTCTTATGAGATAAGGATGTATTTTTTTAAGATAATTAGATTCCTCTTTTGAGTCAGGGTAATACCTATATAAAGAGAATGTCTCTAGGGTTTTTAAAGAGATTGAAGTTTTTGTGAAACAAACCTCTCCCTCTCCCTTCACCATGCCTCCCCTCCTCCCTCTCTTCTCTTCCATGCCTAAGGATTGGGCATTCCATTTTTTACATGCCAAGAATAGAGGTGCTGTCCATCTACAGCTAAGAACAAGGAGAAGAAGAAGAAGGCTGCAGATTAAGAAGTTGATCTCGTAGTCTAGATTAAGGAGTTGATCTAAGTTCTAAGACTGAGATTCTACTTAAAGAAGAATTAACTATGAGAAGATCAGTTCGAGATTGATCCCGATGGATATTTGTAGAGGTCAGATACATATACGACTCGAGCATCTACAAATCTGTGATCATCGATAGTGATGAATATCTACCCATGCTAAGGTATTGAGATTCAATCTCATACTTATTTTTAAATTTTAGATTATATGTTTATTTTTCTCCTAAATCTGGGTAGGATTAGATTTGATCTTATGCATATGGGGTTAAAGGGTTTAACCCATTTATTTTTTGCTGCGTTCAAAAAGAGTTTTAAAATATACATATGTTGCCTATCCGATTTTCTAATAGTTGTATTAAAATTATTGATTTTTAAAAATATATATAATCTAATTTTTTTTTAGATATAAAATTTTTAATGATTTAAAATTAATTTTATGCTATAAGGTTGTTCTGATATAGTGTTTATCCCCTATATTACAAAGATTATTCTAACATAAGATTGATCGATTTTAAAAATTATTTTTAAAGTAATTAAATCAATCTTTTAGATATAAAAATTAGCATATGTGATATATTTAATTTTAAGTTTAGATCTAAAATTAAAATGATTAAAAGTTTATATCAAACTGATATAAGGTAGTCCTGATATAGAGTTTACTCCCCATATTGAAAAGGTTGTCCTAGTTTGATGTGAATCAATTTTTGAAAAGATATTTTCAAAATATTTTAATCATTATTTTAGATCTAATTATATATATATTTGATATATATAAATTTAATTTTAGATCTGAAATTTGATGTATATGTGATGCATATTTAATTTAGATCTAAAACTACATATATATGATATATGACATTAGGTCTAGATCTAAAACAGTTTCAAGATCATAAGCCACTAATGCATGTAATGAAATATAATCTAAAAAATTATTTTTAAATCTAAAATTATGTTATTATATGTGGGTATGGATTGAACAAATTAGGTCTAATGATTAAACTATAATTAAGGTCTAATTGATTAGATCAGGCTAGAATCCACTTTCAATTTTGGACAGTTGATTGAACTTAATCAATGACTGATTAGGATTAGATCAAAGAAGCTCAAAGTTGAGTTTAATTATAATTGATCACATCAATTTATATTTTAATGTGAGTTGATTGACTCAAAACTGAATTTAGCTCAGTGGTTTCGATCCATTTCAATAGGTTAACCTGATCGATTCTAATCGACTAATTTGGTGTCTAAGGAAAGTATTTAGATAGTGCTTATTTAATTGGTTCCATTATCTGATTTGACTAATTTTGATTGGTGTCTGAGAAAATCAATAGGGAGACCCTAACACATCTTAACTTACCTGACCATCTTGGGAGATTCAGTTTCATGTTAGATTACTTATTGACTCGAGTTCACCTATACGGACTGGGTTAGTGAGACATATTGATGTAATAACCTAACATAATCAATCGGATGTCAGATCTGCTGATTTAGAAGAGACTTAAACCTAAATCTTCTTATTAAATATTAAGCCTAGAGATCTTCCATCATTGTAGAGATGTGGGTGCTTTTCTGATGTTGATCATTCTCGGTTGATTAAAGTGGTTCGATTGCATCGAAAAGGTATAACCACTCTATTGACATTTGATGTCCCAGGGTAGAGATGGGGTTGGATCCAATAACTGTTAGGTAAGGATCTCAATGATGGCTTTGCACCCACTGGTGAACGATGAGTCTAACTTAACTAAGACATATGCCAATAACTATTAGGTGAGGCCATAAGATTTAGAAATCAAGCCCACTGCATCTTAGTGAAGCAACGGATAAAATATTGTCCACTCATTGGTCTGTACTCATCAATAATTATTGGGTGAGGTGTGTATAGATTAATAGGACCGTAGTATCTACTTGAAATCAATCATGTATAGGTTTTCATTTCTCCACCCGAGGAGTATGGGAGATTTGAGAAAATAGTGAGAGCCTTTGTTTATTTTTTAAAGTCTCTAGAATAAATAATTTTACAAGTACAAACATGTAAGTAGAAACTATTCTCTCTGTAGATAATCATATCAAGTACCAACCCATTAGCTTGAATCCTTGATACCAATAGGTTGACCGGCACTAATTACAAAGACTATCTCCAAAATCTGAGAATTATTCTCAGCTTCGAGAAACTCACCAATATCCTTGATCAGGAAGTGCTTGTGTTACCTGCTTGTCTATCTCCTGATCAACGAGGCATACTTGAGAAGTGGATGGACAAAGATAACAAGGCAAAGTGTTACATCTTAGCATCCATGTCTAATAATTTTCAGCAACAGCATGAAGACATGAGGACTGCCAGAGAGATGCTGACTCACCTACAAGAGTTGTATGGTGAGCAAAGTCGCACAGCTCGCTTTAAGGTCTCCTGAAGACTTTTAGAGTGAAGATGCATGATGGACAGTCCGTCAATGATCATTGTTTGACAATGATCAAATACATAAAGGAGCTTCAGAAGCTCAAGATGAACATGGACAAGGAATTGTAGGTAGATCTAATCATCCTGTCTCTTTTTGAACTATATGGGTAGTTCATCATGAACTACCATATGAATAAAATAAATAGCACTCTATTCGAGTTATTGAATATGCTGGTAATAGTAGAGGGCACCATGAAGAGTTTAAGAGGTACAGTTCTGACTGTGGAGCGGGCTTCCTTCAAAAGAAAATCTCCTTTCAAGAAGAAAAAAAATCTGTAGAGAAATAGAAGAACGAGGCCAAGCCCAAGAAGTAAGTTTTGAAGAAGGCTGACGACAAGAGAAAGTATTTTCATTGCAACATCGAAGACCACTAGAGGAGAAACTGTCTGACCTATCTGGCAACTATCAAGAGCAGGAAGAAGGATGGACCTTCTGAAGGTATATCTGATATGGTCATTATTAAAACTAATCTAACGAATTCCTATTTTTCTAGTTAGATTCTTGATTCTACTTCAAATGCTCATTTTTGCACTTCTATGCAGGGTCTTGAAGAAGTGAGGGGGCTGAGAAAAGATGAGATCACTCTCCGAGTCAGCAATAGAGTAAGAGTTATTACTATGGCCGTCAGAACCTACTCTCTGCAACTACTGTTAGGACAGTTTATTTTTAAAAGACTATTATTATATAGCTGTAGCCAGTAGAAATTTAATTTCTATCTCTATGCTGGTATACAATAATTATAATTTTATTTCAATAAACACATGTGTTCAATTTATTTCAAAAATAAAATTATTGCACGTACTTTCTTAATTGACAATTTTTACCATTTGCATATAGATATATGTAAATATTAATGAGTAAATAGTGAATGCCATAGGGTCTAAGAGACCTAGAGATAATATTAACCAAAAGTATCTATGGCACCTTAAGCTAGATCATATTAGAGAGGACAGACTCAACAAACTAAAGAAAGATGATCTTCTGAGATCATTGACTTCCGAGTCTTATCTAGTTTGTGAATCGTGTCTTCAAGAAAAAATGGTCAAGTTGCCCTTTATGGGATAAGAGAAAAGGACCACTGAGATATTAGTCCTGGTACACACAGATGTGTATGGTCTATTTGATGTACAAGTCAGGGGTGGCTATGTCTACTTCATAATTTTTATTGATGATTATTCATGGTATGTGTTTGTGTATCTGATACACCAAAAGTATGAAGCCTTTGTAAAGTTCATAGAATTCAGATATGAAGTAGAAAAATAGATCAAAAAATTCATAAAGATTCTTCGATCAGATCGAGAAAGAAAATATCTTAGTGAAAAATTTCAGACCTATCTCAAAGATAATAGTATAGTCTCATAGTGGACACCTTCAGGGACATCTCAGGTTAATGGGATATCTAAAAGAAGAAATCGAATCCTATTAGATGTGGTTCGATCCATGATGAGCTTCACAGACCTTCTTATTTTTCTCTGAGGATACATTTTACTTTTTATGATTTATCTTTTGAATTAGGTTCTCTCTAAATCTATTTCTACCACACCATATGAATTATGATATGGTAAAAAGCCAACTCTTAGGTACCTCAAGATTTGGGATGTCTGGCCCATGTCAAGCGACAGCAGGTGGACAAGTTAGAGGCTAGATCCTTTAGGATTCAGTTTATAGGGTATCCTAAGAAAATCATAGGATACTATTTCTATTTTTCTAAGGATCACAATGTGATTGTGAGCCATCATACCATCTTCTTAGAAAAGAGTTTATCCAAGATGGAGGCAGTGGGAGGCAGATTAAGCTTGAAGAAAAAATCTCTAAGGAGCATCGAGTCCAAGAACCAAATCCTAATAATGAGCTAGTAGATGTGATATCTCTTCTATCTCGTAGATCAAGTAGGGTCTCCCATCCTTCTGAATGGTACTTAGATATTCTTATAGAGAATTTAGAAGAAGCATTCCTTGTAGGAGACAGGGATATTAGGAATGATCTCAAAACCTACAATGAGGCAATGTTAGATATAGACTTCGAGAAATGAATAGAAGCAATGAAGTCAGAAATTGACTCCATACATTCCAACCAAGTTTGGTCCTAAGTAGATCCATCTGAAGGTATTATACTTATTGGGTGTAAATAGATTTACAAAAGAAATATTGGATCAGTTGGTAAGGTAGAGACCTATAAGACAAGGCTAGTTACAAAAGGTTATAGTCAATGAGAAGGCATTGACTATCATAAAACTTTTTCGCCTGTGGTCATACTGAAATCCATCCATATTTTGCTTGCGATAGTAGCTTTTCATAATTATAAAATTTGATGGATGGATGTGAAAACTGCCTTTGTAAATAGATATTTTGAGGAAGATATCTATATGGAGCAGCTTTTGAATTTTATATCCAGTGATAGTGATCACAAGGTCCGCAAGCTACAAAGATCCATATATGAACTCAAGCAAGTATCTCAGAGTTGGAACATGCTTCAATGATATGATCAAAATATTTGATTTCATAAAAAATGAAGAGCTGTGTGTATACAAAAAAATCAGTGAGAGTACTATCACATTTCTTGTATTATACATAGATGATATCTTCCTGATTGGGAATGATATTTTCATGCTGACATCAATCAAAATTTGATTGTCGAAAGTATTCACCATGAAAGATTTAGGAGAAGCTTTCTACATTCTTGCCATAAAGGTCTATAGAGATAGATCTAAGAGAATGATAGAACTCTCATAGCAAATGTACATTAAGGAGGTGCTAAAGAGGTTCAATATGAAAAACTCTAAGAGGAATCTTTTATCCCTTAGATATGGCATTATCTCTCCAAGAAGATGTGTTCCGACACACCTGAGGAGATCCAGTGCATGAGCAAGATCTCTTATGCTTCAACAATAGGGAGCCTCATGTATGCCATATTATGTACACATCCTGATATAGCACTTGCTGTGAGTGTCACAAGTAGATATCAGGTGAATCCAGATGAAGAATACTGGATTGCTGTTAAAAACATCCTTAAGTACTTGAAAAGAATTAAGGATTTGATGTTGGTCTTTGGTAAAAGATTGGAGCTGAAAGTTGAGAGATACACTGATTCAAACTTTATGGCTGATGTCGATAATAGAAAGTCTACATCGAGGTGCATCATTTTGTGTAATAGTGATGCGTTAGCTGGGAAAATTTTAAGCGGTCGATTATTGTAGATTCAACCATGGAAGCTAAATATGTCGCCGCCTCTGAAGCTGCTAAGCAAGCTTTTTGATTCAAGAAGTTCATTACGGAGCTGGATGTGATGCTGTCAGATACCATTGCACTCGACAACAATGGCACCATAGCCCTCGCTAAGGAGCTCAAATCTCACCAGAAGTCTAAGCACATAAAGTGATGGTTTTACGTCATACATGAATACCTTGAGAAAAAATTCATCGAGGTGCAGAGAGTCAACTTCATGCTGAATGTAGCGTACCCGCTGATCAAGTCTCTCAGCTAGTAAAAGATCAAAGCTCACCTTGAGAAGATGGGCTAGGTATATGGCCAATTGGCTTTAGGTCAAGTGAGAGTTTGTTGGATTTGTGCCCTAGAAGCTAATTATTGACTGACATATTATGTAATTTCAGGGCTTAAAACTTATACTTGTAACTTTTCATTATCCTTAAAGGGCTTATTCTTTCTAGTCATGTTTATGTATCCAAGATTTTTTCTAGAAATTAATAAAGATGATTTTTATATATTATTAAAGTATTAATAATTTGAGACATACATTAATTAGTAGTTAATTTTTAAATGCTCTAGATCAATGGATTGTTATGGAGGATCAATCCATTCAAGATCAGGGCACGATTCACCTCCTTTGCAGGCAGATAAGTCTTGGATCTGCAGTGTAGGGACACTATGATGAAGGTATGAGTGGTTGTTAGAGAACAACTTGCATTGAGCATGACCAACATGAAAACCACATGGATGTCTACTCACTCATCATTGATCTTCTCGATGCTGTAGTGGTGTGAAAGATCTTTTGATCTGCAGTGTCATTGGCTATTCGCAGCAAAGCTACTGAGTTCAACTGCATATTTTCTTGGTCCCTAGCCATTCAGGTCTTTGCTATGTATGTTGGCTTTAGTAGGTTCAGATTTGCCATTTAGAGTAGGATACACCTAGAAAAAATCTATCGATCTTGGTAGAAAAAGAGGAGTCCTATGCAATTTGCGAGACTAAGTTCAAAAAGTTTTTGGCCAAAGCAAGTGTGAATACTGAAAAAAAAAATTCATAGGATTCATAAATAAACTTGAGTCGAGCTAATCTAGCATATGACTGATGATGGGGTCTGACGAGTTCTCTATGATCTCCGTCAAGTCGAGACTTACGATAGAAAGACTGAATTATACAATAACTGTACCTAGAGATTCGTATCTTTATTTTATTAGATTACCATTATATACTGCTAGACGTCACTGATGGATTGTGGGACTCATCGAACATCATCTTAATGATCGATGACTCTCAAAGAGTAGAATTGAAAATGTTCCAATCCATCGAAAAGAGTTTTGATGATATTATGATGGAGATCATAATATATCTCACTACCAAATAGAATAAAACCTATGGGGTCACACATTAAGGGATTTAATCTCAAATTTGTCAATTTGACTTTCGAAGTTCTAATTGGGTTAGAGTTTATTGAAATCGTATTGGGTTTAATTAAACCATGCTAGCACATGGTTAAATTTAATTCTTCTCGAAACTTCGATTTCATCAAGTCCATAGCCTTAAACCTAACCTAAATTCATTTAAGTTTAATTGGGCTCTTAATTGTGAGCCCAAGAGAATTGGATAAAGTCAATTAGTTGGCTAAATTATCCTAACATTATCTCTTCATTATCTCCTAATTATCTCTAAGAGTGCATATGGAATAGATGGAAAGATGGGAGGCGCCTGCTTCTCTTTTTGACAAGACTAGGGGGAGCCAAACCCCTGGATATGGCAAGAGGGGACCACTCCCTTCTTGTGGATGAGCATGGAGGAGAGAGAGAGGGGCCACACACCTCTCATATGGCAAGAAATCCCTAAGGGGCACCAAGTGTTGGCACCCCAAATTACCTGCTCTATAGAGATAGGGCACCCTTTGTACCTACCTAAAGGGGCTGATTATTTGCCAATTATATCTGATTTTATTGAAAAAAAATTATATTAAAAAGATAGTATATTCTTATGAGATAAAAATGTACCTTTTTCAGATAATTGGATTCTTCTTTTGAGTTAGGATAGTGCCTATATTAAAAAGAATGTCTCTAGGATTTTTAAAGAGATAGAAGTTTTTGTGAAACAAACCTCTCCCTCACCCTTCTCCATGTCTCCCCTCCTCCCTCTCTTCTCTTCCATGCCCAAGGGTTGGGTGTTCCAATTTCCACATCCCAAGAATAGAGAAGCTGTTCATTTACAGCGAAGAACAAGAAGAAGAAGAAGACTGCAGATCAAGAAGTTGATCTCGCAGTCTGGATCAAGGAGTTGATCTAAGTTCTAAGTTTGAGATTCTACTTAGAGAAGAAGGATCTACTACGAGAAGATTAGTTCGATATTGATCTCGATGGATATCCGTAGAGATTGGATATGTGTACGGTTCGAGCATCTATGAATCCATGATCATCAGTAGCAATGAATATCTACCCGTGCTAAGATATTGAGATTTAATCTCATACTTATTTTTAAATTTTAGATTATATATTTATTTTTCTCTTGAGCTTGGGCAGGATTAGATTTGATCTTATGCATGTGGGATTAAAGGGTTTAATCCATTTGTTTTTCACTGCATTCAAAAAGAGTTTTGAAATATACACATGCTGCTTATCCAATTTTCTAAGAGGATTAATATGGGATGTTGGTTGGTTGTTTTTGGGCTAAAGAAGGATGATAAAATCTTTATCTTATCTTGTTAATGGGTGTTGTCCTAATATTGATTTGAGATAAATATGCATAATCAATTTCAATCAAGGGGTTCTATGCAACTAAATTATATGCATGAAATTAATCAACTTTGAAAGCTTATCTTGTCTCCAGCGATCACCAAAAGAAAATTTAAGATGATGAATGCTTCTAAATAATTAAGTTTTTACTCTTATCATGTGATTTTTATTAGATTTATGTTAGATTTATGTGGGTAAATTTTATATTAATTTAAGAAAAAAATAGTAATTAATACTAAAAAATGAAAGTAGTTTAGGATTAGGGTTAGAATTGATCTCACCAACTTGAAGCATTTCACCCTTCTTTTCTTTACTTTTTTACTGCAAAAAGATAAAAAATTAGTAAGCTATATTCATAAGAAAATTAAAGAAATCAAATATTAAATTTGGTGCCTTTTCTGACAATGATGCCAAAATTTTGATAAGCTTGTGATGTTGTCGTTAGAACATCATAGTTATCAAATTAATTTTAATTTTTTAAAAATATTAAAAATATATAAAAAGTAACAAGTCGGATCGAATCCACAGAGGAGATAGTATTTTGATTTGATAACTTTGATTTTTATAAAAAAATAAAATTTTGAGAAAATTTATTTAAGTAAAAATAGAAATTAAAAGTATGAACAATAAATCAAGCACTAAGATCTACTATTTAGATCATAACTTCTACTTATAATAAAAATTTAAATAGCATAAAAATAAATTAGTACTAAGATCTACTAAATAGATCTTAGCATCTACTTACAATAAAAATAAAGACAAAAATTTAAAAGTATAATAAAATAAATTTTATATTAATTAAAAGTTAAAATTTAATTATAAAAAATTAAAAATAATAAAATAATAAAATAAAATTATAATAAAGATCTGAAGTTGATCGACATAGCCTCATTGGCAAGATGGTTGACGATCTCTCTTGCTTTCATACTTCGTGGAGCGGACTTGCTTCTCTCCTTCTCTTTGGATCTCTAAATCTTTTTAATTATTTTTTTTTATTTTTAATTATTTTTTATATTTTTTTATTTCTGGATCTCTTATTTATAGATAAATTTTTCATCTTTTTCTAGTAGCAAACAAAGTCCCAAAAATCCTCAAAATTGTGTCAAACCCATGTACAATTTTTCTGACCATCGAATCTTGTTGGACGTATGAGATAAGTCCAAAAATTACTATCCAATACTTTATCAAAGTCAAATTCAATGTTGGCCATTAAATCCTTCGTCAGATTGGCTTTGGACAATCGGATCGCACCCTTGATCTCCTATTCACAGTCGGGAAGAATGTTAACTGTTGGATTGGGTGATGGATTTATTTTGGACTGTCAGATGGTGCAAAGAATTCACTTTTATTTTAGTTCTCAACCAGCAACCAACCATAGCTATTGGATCTCACTCAAGATCGCTTCAGACTATCTGATCACGTAGCCACTGTGGGCCACCTCTGCTTGATATGGTAAAGCGCATCCTCAACCATTCGATCAGGTGTAAAAATCAATCCCAGCCATTCGATCACGTAAAAGCAAGTTGCCTAACTATGGACTGCATCATGGATCACAAAACATGCTGTGGACCATATATGGCTAACTTTGTGGACCGAGCAGCTGGTCCATCGTGCACTGAAGGCTTTTTAAAATGATTTTTTAGATATTTTTTTATTTTATGCCTAAAAATAAAAAATATATATATGAATTAAATTTTTATTAATTTTTTAATTATTTTGATGCTTAAATTATTCAATTAACTTGACATCTATTTTTCATAAATATGTTCTAATTTTATATTTTTTAAATTATTTATTTTTTATAAGAAAATCTAATTTATTTATAAAATTAGATTTTTAGAAGATGTTAGCACTATTAATTATCAAAAATATTTAAAATAAATATAAAAATATATGACTTATCAGTTCCATGATCACTTCTTATGCAAACTATAGTTGAGTTTTTTTTCATTTAAATTTTTTAATAAAAATTTAAAAACATAGAAAATGCTTCATTATTTATGCCAAAAATATTAAGAGAAATCATCAATAATCATAAATTTATATTTTTTTTCTTCCAGGCTTGTGGTCCTTATGGGTCTAAATAAGTCTGTATGAATCAATTCTAAAGATTTAAAAGTTGAAATAATATTTTTTTGATTTGAAAGAGCTTCTAGTTTATTTTTCAAGTTGATATATATCACAAATCTTGTTCTTTTTAAAATTTATTTTGGATAAATTTTTGACAAGATCTTTTTTAATAAGTTTTGAAATCAAATTCATGCTTGCATGACCTAATCTACGATGGCACAACCAATTAGTGTTATTAACTTTAGCATCCATTACAACTAGACATTCACCATTCTTCATGAAAGGATCATCTAGATCAACCATATAGATATTGTACTATCTATTTCTAATAAGAACAATGCCATTGTCAATTGGACTAGAAACAATGCATATCAAAATTTCAAATGCAACTTTAAAATCTTTATCGCATAATTAACTAATACTTAGTAAATTATATTTCAATCAATCTATAAATAAAATAGTTTCAATATAGATAGAAGAAATGATACAAATATTATTAATTCTAATAAAAAAAACTTTTGCCATTATCATCAAAGGTTACCATCCCTCCTTTTACTTCAAGGATGGCAAATTATACCTTACCATTTGTTATGTGCCTTAAGCAGCCACTATCAAGATGCATCTCGTTTCACTTCCTTTAGTTACAAGACACACCTACAAGAAAAGACTCAGTTGTGATTTTGACTATTCAAGCTTTCTTGGATCCTTTGGAATTAGTTGCAATGGTTCTTTGTGGACCTAAATCTTTTTAATTTTATAGCTATTTACTTTTCTAAAGTCATATGAATACGCTTTATATCCTCACTTTCCACAACAATAATAAGTAACATTGGAGGATGTATTTGATGAACATTTAACAAAAAAATTCTTCAAAAATTTTTATCTCTTGTGGGGGCTTAAAATCAGGTTCAGCTTTATTAAAATTGCTCTCTAACTACTCAAAATTATTTATAATTTTTCAGAATTACAAGTGAATTTATCAACAATAGGTTTTAGTTTTTCAACTTTATTTTTCAAATCTTGATTTTCCTTGGATAAAGATTCCTTTTCTTTTAGAAAGTTCTTTTTTTATCAAAGCATGATTGCATTTTTAAAGATCTTTTTTTTTAATCCAAATATTTTCAATATATCTAGAAGATCATAAAATATATCATGTAATTTATCAAAAGTAAATTTATATTTTGTTTTAGAAGTTATCTCATCTTCTTGTACTATAAGACATAGCTTAGCTACCTCTCAAGTTTCCTCACCAAAGCTTAAATCATTATTATTACTCCAAATGGCCATTATAGCTTTCTTCCTAGTCTTCTTTATAGATTTCTTGAGGAGAGGATAGTTAAATTTGAAATACCTAAGCTTCTCTTATTCATAACATATGGGCTGCTCCATTTCCTTCTTTTTGTTTAGCTCGTCCTTTGAAAAAGATTTTCTTTTGAATTTTTTTTTTCATAAACCTTCTAAATTTCTAGGTGATAAGATCCATATCTTCATCATTTTGTCTCTCTTCCAATTCTTCACCATCTTTCTCATTTTGAGCAATGGATTTGAGGGCTATAGTTTTCCTTTTATTTGCTTCCTCTTTGTTGTTTTGCTTTCTAGTCAACTCATAAGTCATGAGAGAACCAAGAAGTTCTTTCAAAGATAGAGCATTGAGGTCTTTGGCTTCTTGAATAGTTGTTATTTTTACCTTCCAAGCTCTAGAAACTCTAAAGGTCATTAATAATATCAATAAATCTAGTAAACATATCAGTAATATATTCATTTTGCTCCATCTTAAATAATTGATATTTATATACCAGCATATTGATTTTAGATTCTTTTAATTAGATTAGTATACTCACAAATAACCTCTCATCTATTCTAAATTTTTTTAGTGAAAATACAAGTATAAATGTTACTGAATTCATTAGCATCTAGAGCACAATAAAGAACATTCATAGCTTTAGTATTTATTAAAATTATTTTTTTATCTAAGTCATTTCAATTCTTTTTCAGTTTGGATGTGATAATGCTGTCTACCATAATTGTAGGTGTATGTAAAATATTGATTATGATACTCCAAAGATCATAATCTAGTGCTTGAATGAAGACGCACATGCATGCTTTCCAATATCTATAATTTATAGTATTGAACAAAGGAGTCTATTGATAGATTGCCGTTCGGTAAGAGATGCATCAATTTGTGTTATTATTTGATCTATAATTTTTAATCATTAGATCAAATTGGGCTGAGCACCAAGCTCTGATACCATTTGTTACCCAGAGAGACAATCCAAGAGGGAGATGAATTGGATTTTTTAAAAATTTAAACTTGCTGTGCACAAATTTTAGACTATGCAAAGATTGTGAGAGAATATCATATGATGAATACTAAAATAAATAAGCAAATAAGGAGCAATATAAAGAAATGAAATGTCATTCACAAATACTAAAAATTTATGATAGTTCAGTGTCAAACTCAACACCTATATCCACTCTTAAAAATTTTACCATAATCTCTCTTTAGATTATAGCTAGACATTTTTCAAGATTGTAGTTAAAATCTAGTTAATTTTCTTAGTGAAAATCTATCGAAACCATATCCTCAAGTCAATCCTAAACTTTTATGATAAATCCAATCCAATTCTAAACTTGGATAGACCTTTATTCAAGTTTCAATCATAATTAAAATTTATTTATAATAGAGAATAAGAAATATAATTATAAACATAATAAAAGTTCTTAAAAAGAGCAAACAAAAGTTGATAAAGCTCTTTGAAAAATGAGTTGAAGAAGCTTTACAATTAATACTCTTAAAACTCTTTGAATGCTTCAAGATTTTTGAATGATTGGATGTTTAAAATTTTCTCTTGAATGCTCAATAAATATTTTTGGATTCTCACTTTATTTTTCTTTTTTTTTTCTTTCTCTTGGCTCTTAATTTTGTTTAATAGCCTTTAAATCCTTTAAAAAAGCCAAACTAGCTATTTGTAGCTATTAGAGATCAAAAATAGCCATTGAAAATTATTTGAAAAAAATCTAAAATTTTTGTAGAATTAGCCATTAGAGCTATCAGTTGTAGTCGAGTCTACTCATGATCAAATAGGTATTGACTCGAGTAAACTAGGAGTCAGCTCAAAATTTGATCTATAGAAACCACTTCTCTTTCTTTCTTAAGAAAGTCGACTGGAGGTCAAGTAGGATCGACTCGAGGTCTGGCACTAAAATTTTAGCTTTTTATTTGACTAAGAGAGTCGACTCATAGTTAAACAGAGGTCGACTTCTGATTTGGGCTACTTCACATATGCATGTTAGAGTCTACTCTTTGAAACTAGGAGATGAACCTTATTCATTTCCGCATGAATTTTCATAATGTAGCTTATCCAATCAGCTTCTTTTACCTCCAAAGCTTGTTATTCCATACATACTTTCTAAAAAAATTTAGCTTCCTGAAACTATCTTCACAAGAACTTCAATAATTCATTAGCATTAAAATAAATACTCAAGTATTTTATATTCATCAAAATTAATCCTCGGATCAATAGTATATGTTAGTCGATTTATTATTAGAAAATAGATCAAGCTTTCACATTCGTAGGAGGAGAAAAGGACTTAGGGACAAGGAAGACTTGAGGAAGAAGAAAAGATATAGATGGCCTCTCTTCATAGATGTTCCTTATTGGTGCATGAAGTTTTTTCATTTTTATTTTTTAACTTATATGAGATTGATCTCCATTAGTAGGAGTTTCATCTATATTTGACTTTTGGATTTCTCTTTAAAATAGGAGAAAGAGGAAACATGGCATAAAAGGAGCCCTACCTCACATGATCCACTGTGATACCCACCCTATATGATTTTTGTTAATTTAGTTGATCCACATTTAGATTTTATTATATTTGGCATTTAAGTATGTAGATGCTTTCCTCCTGCTATTACCCAACATGTTGTTTTGTGTTCATAAGGGATCCACAAAAAATGGCTTGACATAAAAATTGGATCAAGCCTAACCCTAATTAGATCAGAAATTTTTTTGTACATATAAGACATGAAATGGACTGGCTCGGTGGATCCACCCCCTACCAAGCCCAATCCAAAAAATATCTTTAGAATTTGAGCTGGGTCTATGCTAGAAAAATTAATACAAAGTTATGGATGGCATGAACTTAATCTTGGCCTAGAGCTCAAATAGGCCCAATACAAACTGAGCTCGAGCCTGAACCTAGTATGGAGATGGAGTTGGTGAAGTATAGCAAGGGTAGACAGGTATTGAAAATAGGAGTCTAAAAATGCAATAGATAGTAGCCTCGCAAAGAAGTTGGTGGGAGAGAAGGGTGCAGTTAGAGGAGGGGCTTGATAAAGGAGGAGGTCAAGGTAGATGGTGAGAGAGAAGGGAGGGCAGGGAGGAGCTAGGATGCATGATAAGGGAGGATGAAAGGGAAATAGAGAAGAAAAAACAAAAAGGGGGAAGGGTGGGAGGGAGGGAGGGAGTGAGAGAGAGAGAGAGAGAGAGAGAGAGAGACTTTAAGGCTAGAGCAGGATATAAAAAAAGTTATAAGTGAAATATAGGTAGAAAAAGGAGAGGAGACAAAAAGAAAAGGCTAGGGCTAAGGCACATAGTGTTGTGATTCATGCTTAGCGAATCAGGCTAAGCCACACTCTTACCCAAGCCCCTCTAAATTTTTTTCGAGCTTTGAGTAGGGCATAGGCTCAAGGATGTTTTCAAAATCCTAAACTAAGCCTTAGTTGAGTCTGGGCCTAAGCCTAGGCTTGCCCTTAAATATAATTAGGTTTCGCAGATGAATTCCCATGGTAATAAAGACTCAAATCCTTACTTAAAAACATCCTTAGCAGGAGAATTCGACTTTCTGACAACATCTCCTATCCTCTAACAATCCCAACTATAGCTCCTACTCTAATCTTTCGAACCTTTAGTCCCTCCTTACAAGTACCTTGGTCCTTAAAGCTTGCCAAATTAGCCGATGAAGATCTGATCCTCTCCTTCTCTCAATATTTGGAGCATAGATCAAAAGGTGAACAAACCCATTTTGATGCCATTAAAGAATTCAGTGCCTACACCAAAATGGTGGTATTGGCTAGTGGTGATGCCACATCCATGATGGCATAGCAAAGGAGGTAAGTGGCATTGGAATGGAACATTATATCAATGCACTCGATATGAAATCACTAACTGCCAATGGGAGGGAGTGCACTTTATTCTTTTTCTTGAACTCATTCAAGCACACTATGCACTTTCTCCCTCTCCACCACTTCCTCCCCATCTTTATTGCATTTGATGCAGTGACAAAAATAGGAAGGGATTTCAGTATATCAAAAGCCAATCCATGATTGGTGGGATACAAGACATTGTGGCTATCATTGGCAAAGATGAGGCAACACCATCTAGAGGATGTGCAACATACGAAATGCCATCATAGGTAGAGGTGGAAGAGGAAGGGTTTATTTGTTTAAGCCATTGCCCTTCATCCTTAGGTCTTAGCCCTCAAGCGACCAAGTCTCACTACCTTAGCTCACCAAACTAGATTCATTGAAGGCACAAAAGCTTAGACCATCTTAGGGCTCAAGCAAAGTTTAAGGTGGCCTAATGGGGTCAAATCGGGCCTCTAGTCTGGTTTGATTTTAGTTTTGGATTGATTGGTTCAACCTTGATTTTGGTATAGAACTTTAGACTTCTAGCATTGAGTATCGAGCCTAAACTGTGCCAAACAATAATTTGGGTGTAGCCTGAAATTGCTTCGAGCATATTTTTAGCCTTGAAACCAAATCCAAACTTGCCTTCAACCTAGCCCATAGCTTGGACCAATACTTGCTTGGCCCGATGATCCTCTTGGTCTAGCCCGAGCACTGTTCTAAAACTAAGGGTATGGTTTGGGAGCCTGAGATTTGGCAACATGGGGAAAGAGGGTTGGTGGTACCATTAATTATGTGCTGGGCCTCAGATTTAAACCTATTCATTTCTAATCAGGCTTAGCTTGGTTTATTTCAAATTTGATATTTTTTATGCCCAAGCCCGACCTATGATTAGCTCGAGTTGGGGTTGGGGATATATTTTTAGTTAGACCATATAAAAAATAGGTTTGGCTAGGCATCAAGCAGTGCTGTGGACTTAAGCTTTGAGTAAAAGATTGAGCTTAGGCTTGGGCCATGCTAAGCTATGTCTTAGCCAAAATATAGTCTTGAGCTATCCCCAAGCCTATTTTCAGTTTACATGAAATGTATCGGCAAATTTTTTAACTCAGAATTTAAATGGCTTAAGTAGCTTTGAGCTAACTTGAGTCACATGAATATAGTTTTATTTAGGTAGAGACCATTTAGGTTAGGCTAAATCACAACCTCATGTTAGAATCTTATGAGTGGTTGAATTATTTTTGATACTTGCTATTAAATTCATCTTGAAAATGAATAATCAAGAACTATACAAATTGAGTTAGGTAAATAGGTTAAATTTCTCAAGGATTAAACTTTGTATATTACATTAACTTATGTGTCAGATGAATTATATCGAGTCATGTGATATGCATCGCGGGATGTTGACTGGTCTCAAGTCAAATCAAGTATTGGTCAAAGTTTTTTTGTGTTATTATGCTAAACCCAACCACTTAGCAAGCCAAGGATTAATTATTGCACACTAGATTAGTTTACATGTCAAATGGATCAAATTAAGTTAGGCGGGTCATCTTATGGAGATACACATGGAACGATATCTTAACCTAGTATTGGGTCAGGTCAAGTATGGGTCAAAGTGTTGTACATCAATGTACTAACTTGACTCAACCCAAATCAAACCTGACCCAAGCCATTACCATCCTTAGTTTTTGTAGTATTATTGGTAATTGATCATAGAGATTTTTTAGGAGGCACTATTTGTGTGCTTTTCATAGGATGTCAATGCACTGCAAGACCTTTTCTTCATTGAACCATGAGTCAATCATAATTGGTGTCTCGCTTTATGCTTTTGCCCTTTTTTTGGGTGACCATGATTATTTTCTTCTATATGGAATGCATGTCACTTGTTTAATTCACCAAGGAAAAGAACCAGAGAGGATGACATGAAAAACTCAAAAAAGTACTCATCAATATGCTTATCTTTAGTTTCTTGCTCATTATGATCATCAATCTTTAGTGTTAGTTTCAAACAACCAAGTCAGAAATGTTCCCTATATTGATGCAAGAAATCTCAGTTCAATCCCATGCCACTCTAGCATTTAGCAAGATGAAACCCATGTGATCCCCTCTCCCTTTCCCCTAACCATAGGGAAAAAATGAAAATGAAAAAGAAAGGGGAAAAAAACTTTTTGGTTAGGGTGCATTTTGTAAACAACTGAAATCAGAATGGAAATTGAAATCGAAATTAGTTGGAATAGGAATTGAAATGATTTGGAATAGATCAAACAGATCAATAACTACACTCTTCGATGCATTTGGTTTTGGATTTGTATCCTAGAAGTTAATTATTGGCTGACACATTATGTAATTTTAGGACCTATACTTATACTTATAATCTTTTTATTGTCAATAAAGAATTTTTTCATTCTAATCATGTTTATGTGTCTATGATTTATCTTAAAAATTAATAAAGATAATTTTTGTATATTCTTAAAGAGTTAAAAATTTAAGAAATATATTAATTAGTGATTAATTTCTAAATATTTTCAATCAAAAGATCATCACAGAGGATAGTGATCAATCCATTTGAGATCGATTCATGATTTACCTCCCTTGTGGGCAGATGAGTCTTGAGTCTGTGATGTAGAGATACTGGGATGAAGATGCAAGTGGTTGTTACAAAATAATTTATACTGAGCATGACCAATATGAGAACCACATGGATGTCTACTCACTCATCAGTGATCTTCTCGATACTGTAGTGGTACGAGTGATCCTTTGACCTGCGGTGTCATTTGCTATTTGCAGCGAGGCTACTGGGTTTGACTGCATATTTTCTTGATCCCTAGTCATTCGGATCCTTGCTGTGTATGTTAGCTTCAGTAGATTCAGGTTCGTTGTTTGGAGTAGGATGCATCTAGCTGGAATCTATCGATCTTGATAGAAAAGAAGAAGTTCTATATGATTTACGAGACTGAGTTCAGAAAGTTTTTGGCCAAAACAAGAGTAAATACTAAAAAGGAGTTTCTATGAGATTCACAAATGAACTCGAGTCAAGCCAATCTACCATATGACTGATAATGGAGTCTGACAAATTCTTCATAATCTCCATCAAGTTGAGACTCATGATAGAATGACTGAATCATACGATAACTATACCTAGGAGTTCGTACTTTCATTCTACTAGATTGCCACTACATACTGTTAGGTATCACTAGTGGATTGTGAGACTCATTGGGCATTATCTTGATGATCGATGGCCCTTGAAGGATAGAATTAAAAATATTTCAATCTATCGAAAAGAGTTTTAATGATATTATAATAAAGATCACAATATATCTCACTATCAAATAGAATGAAACCTATGTGGTCACATATTAAGGAATTTAATCTCAAATTTGTCAATTGGACTTATGAAGTTCCAATTGGGTTAGGGTTTATTGAAATCCTATTAGGTTTAAGAGAACTATGCTAGCACACGATTAAACTTAATTCTTCTCGAGACTTTGATTTGATCAAGTCCATAGCCTTGAACCTAACCTAAATTTATTTGGGTTTAATTGAGCTCTTAATTGTGAGCTCAAGAAGATTTGATTAAGTTAATTAGTTGACATAATTATCCTAACATGATCTTTTCTTTATCTCCTAATTATCTCTAAGTATGCATGTGAAATAGATGGAAGAATGGGTGGCGCATCTTTTTCTTTTTGAAAATTATTGGGTGCCATATCCTAGAGGGGCCCACCCTCTCTTACATGTCATGGCATGGGAGAGATGATGGGGTCTATGCCCCATCTTCTATGGCTAGAGATCCCTTTGTGGGGTGGGTGCCAAGAGTTGGCACCCCAACCACCTGACATGTATTTCATGGATGCCTATTGTACATACTTAAAAAGATTGATTAATTATCATTTATATCTAATTTTACTTGGCATAAATCAGATTTAAAAGGTAGAAGATTCTTTTGAGATAAAGATCTACCTTTTTAAGATGATAAGGTTCCTAATGTGTCAGGATTTATGTCTATTTAAATGGAGGCTTCTAGGGTTTCTTAATGATTGATTTTGATCAAGAAAATTCCTCTCTCCCTCTCCACACCTCCTCTCTTTTTTTTTTTTCTTCCTTTCCACACCCAAAAAGTTGGGTGCTTCTCTTCCACATGCCAAGAAGTAAGAGTTGGTGATTTAGAGATTAAAGATCGAAGAGAAAAAGAAAAAGACTGCAGATCAAAGGAGTTTATCTCGCAGTTAAGATTAAAGAAGTTGATCAAAATCTTCAAGGTCAAGATTTTTTTTGAGAAGAAGAATCTCATACGATAAGAAAAATTAGAGATCGATCTTAATGGATATTCGTAGAGATCGAATACGTGTGTGGCTCAACATTCTATGAATCCGAGATCATCAAAAATGATGAATTTCTATTCGTGCCAAGGTAATGAGATCAGATCTCATAAATTTTTTTAAATTTTAAATTAATAATATATGCTTTCCTTGAGCTTGGATAGGTTTAGATCTGGTATCTTGCATGTGGGGTTAAAGAATTTAATCCAATTTATTTTTTACTATCTTTTTTTAAAGTTTTGAAATCTACACATGCTACCTACCTATTTTTTAATAATGGTATCAGAGCCACATATTTTGAAAATACATATGATCTAGTTTTTAGATTAGATCTAAAAGTTTTAATAATTTAAAATTAATTTTGTGCTGATATAAGGTTATCCTGGTATAGGGTTCACCTCCTATACTATAAAGATTGTCCTAGCACAAGATTGATCAATTTTGAAAATTATTTTTGAAATAATTAAATCAAATCTTTTAGATCTAAAAATTAACATATGTGATATATTTATTTTTAAGTTTAGATCTAAAATTAGAATGATTAAAAGCTCACATCAAATTGATATAAGGTTGTCCTGATATAGGATTTACTCCCTGTATTGTAAAGATTGTCCTAGTTTGATGTGAATTAATTTTTTAAAAAATATTTTAAAATATTTTAATCATTATTTTAGATCTAATTTTATATATATTTGATATGTATAAATTTAATTTTAGATCTAAAATTAATATATTTATGATGCATATTTGATTTAGATCTGAAGCTACATATATTCGATATATGAAACTAGATTTAGATCTGAAATAGTTTTCAAGATCATAAACCATTAATTGCATACAATGAAACATAATCTAAAAATTATTTTTAGATCTAAAATTATGTTGTTGCATGTGAGTATGGATTGAACAAATTAGATCTAAGTGCACAAACTACAATTAGGATCTAATTGATTAGATCAGGCTAGAACCTATTTTCGATTTTGAGCAGTTGATTGAACCTAATCAATGGATGATTAGGATTAGATCAAAGGGGCTCAAAGTTAACTTTAGTTGTAGTTTGTCGCATCAATTTATATTTTGATATAAGTTGATTGACTCAAGATCGAATTTGGCTTAGTGGTTCGGACCTATTTCAAAAGGTTAATCTAATCGATTTTAATCGATCAATTTGATATCTAAGGTAAGTATTTAGATGATGGTTATTTAATTGATTCTGTTGTCTGATCTGACCAATTTTGATTGGTATCTAAGAAAAGCAACGGGAGGATCCTCACGCATCTTAACTTACCTGGCCATCTTAGGAGATTTATTTTCATGTTAGGCTACTTATTGACTCAAGTTCACCCATGCCAACTAGGCTAGTCAGAAATATTGATGTGCTGACCTAATTTAATCAGTCAGATGTTAGATCTGCTGATTTAAAAAAGACCTAAACCCAAGTCTTCTCATTAAATATTAAGTCTAGAGGTCTTTCATCATTATAGAGATGCGGGTGCCTTCTTGGTGTTGATCATTCTCGACTGGTTATGGTGGTTCAGTTACATTAAGAAGGTACAATCACTCTATTGACATATGATGTCCCAGGATAGAGATGGGGTTAGGTCCAATAACTATTAGATGAGAGTTTCAATGACGGCTTTGCATTCATTAATGAACGATGGATTGACTTAACTAAGGAATGTACCAATAACTGTTAGGTGAAGCCACAGAAATTAGAGATCAAGCCCACTGCATCTTGCTTAGTGAAGTAATGAACAAAGTGTTGTCCACTCATTGGTCTGTATTCATCAATAACTGTTAGGTGATATATGCATAGATTAATGGGACCACAGTATCCACTTGAAATCGATCATGTATAGATTTTCATTTCTTCATCTGAGGAGTATGGAAGATTCGAAAAAATAGTGGGAGCCCTTGTTTGGCTTTAAAGTCTCTAGAACAAATAATATTATAAGTACAAAATCTAACTAGAAACTATTCTCTTTACAGATAACCATATCAAATTCAAACTCCTTAGACCGAATCCTCGATACAAATAGGTTGATCGGTATCAATTACAAAGATTAGCTCCAAAATTTGAGAATCATTTTTAATTTCGAAAAACTCACTCATGTCCTTAACCAGAAAGTGCCTATGTTACCTCCTCATCCATCCATTGATCAACGAGCTGCACTTGAGAAGTGGATGGACGAAGATAACAAGGCGAAGTGCTACATCTTAGTATCCATGACCAATGATCTTCAATAACAGCATGAAGATATGAGGACTGTCAGGAAGATGCTGATTCACCTACAAGAGTTGTATGGTGAACATAATCACACAGCTTACTTTAAGGTCCCTTGAAGATTTTTCAGAGCGAAGATGCATGATGGGCAGTCCGTCGATGATCATTGTTTGATAATGATTAAGGATATAGAGGATTTTCAGAAGCTCGGTATGAACATAGATAAGGAACTGCAGGTGGATCTGATCCTCCAGTCTCTTTCTGACTCATATGGGCAGTTCATTATGAACTACTATATGAATAAGATTGATGCCACTTTATCAAAGTTATAGAATATGCTAGTGACTGCAGAGGATACCTTGAAGAATTCAAGGGGTATAGTTCTGACTGTGGGAGCAAATTTTTTCTAAAAGGAAGTCTTCTTTCAAGAAGAAAAAAGTCTGCAAAGAAGCAGAAGAACGAAGCCAAGCCAAGAAATTGGTTCTGAAGAAGATCGATGATAAAGAAAAATATTTTTATTATAATATCGAAGGCCATTGAAAAATAAATTGTCTGACCTACCTAGCGACTGTCAAGAATAGGAAGAAGGATGGCCTTCTGAAAGTACATCGAGTTGTTCATTATTGAAACTAATCTAACGATTTTTTCTTCTTCTAGTTGGATTCTTGATTTTAGTTTAAATACTCATTTGTGTACTTCAATGTAGGGTCTTGAAGAAGTTAGGGGCTGAGAGAAGATGAGATCACTCTCCGGATCGACAATGGAGCAAGGGTTGCTACTGTGGCTGTTAGAACCTATCCTCTACGACTACTGTTAGGATTTAGTTTGCTTTTAAAAGACTATTATTTTGTACCTGTAGCCAGTAAAAATTTGATTTCTATCTCTATACTAGCACAGGATAATTATAATTTTTATTTTAATAAAGACATGTGTTCTATTTATTTTGGAAATAAACTCATGGCAGTGCTTTCTTGATTGAACGGTCTTTACCATTTGCATACAAATGCAAATATAAACATTAACGAGCAAATAGTAAATGCCTAAGATCTAAGAGATTCTAGAGATAGGATCAGCTAAAAGTATCTGTGGCACCTTAGGCTAGATCAATTAGAGAGGACAGACTCAACAAACTGAAGAAAGATGGTCTTTTGAACCATTGACTTCTGAGTCTTATCCAGTCTGTGAATCATGTTTCAAAAAAAAATAGCCCAAGCTGTCCTTTTGGGGACAAGGAGAAAGGGCCATTGAGATATTAACCTTGGTACATACTGACGTGTGCGGTCTATTTGATGTAGAAGCCAGGGGTGGCTATATCTACTTCATACCTTTACCGATGATTATTTACGGTATGAATTTGTGTATCTGATGCACCGAAACTCTAGAGCCTTTGAAAAGTCATAGAATTCATATATGAAGTAGAAAATAAACCAAAAAACTCATAAAGGTTCTTTGATCATATCGAGGAGGAAAATATCTTAGTAGAAAACTTCGGATCTATCTTAAAGATAATAGCATAGTCTCATAGTGGACACCTCCAAGGATACCTCAGCTCAACGGAATTCTGAAAAAGAAGAATCAGATCCTATTAGATATTGTCCAATCTATGATGAGCTTCATAGGCTTTTCTGATTTTTCTGGGGACATGCTTTGCTTTCTGCAATTCATCTCTTGAATCGAGTTTCCTCTAAATCCATTCCTACCACACCATATGAGTTATGGCATGGTAAGAAGCCAACTCTTGGATACCTCAAGATTTGGAGATGTCCGGCCCATGTCAAGCGATAGCAGGCAGATAATTTAGAGGCTAGGTCCTTTAAGACTTATTTTATAGGATATCGTAAGGAAACTATGGGATACTACTTCTATCTTCTGGAGGATCACAATGTGATTGTGAGCCATCATGCCATATTCTTGAAAAAAGAGTTTATCTAAGATGGAGGCAGTAGGAAGAAGATTGAGCTCGAAGAAAAAGCTCTGAAGAGCATCGAGTCCAAGACCTGAACCCAGTAATGAGCCAGTAAATGTGATACCTCCTCTATTTTGTAAATCAAGTAGGGTCTCCTGTCCTCCTGAAAAGATACTTAGGAATTTTTACAGAAGATTTAGAGGAAGTATTCTTTGTGGGAGAAAAGGATATTAAGAATGATCTCAAAACCTACGATGAGGTAATGTTAGGTGTAGACTCCGAGAAATGGATGGAAAGCGATAAATTCAAAAATTAACTCCATACATTCTAACCAGATTTGGTCCTTAGTAGATCCATCTGAAGGTATTGTATCTATTGGATGTAAATGGACTTACAAAAAAAAGATTGGGTCGGATGGTAAGGTAGAGACCTATAAGGCAAGACTAGTCGTGAAAGGTTATAGTCAATGCGAAGGCATTGACTATCATAAAACTTTTTTGCCTGTAATCATGTTGAAATCTATCCATACTCTGCTTACATAGCAGCATTTCATGATTATAAAATCTGACAGTGGATGTGAAAATTATATTTCTAAATGGATATATTGAGGAAATATCTATATAGAACAGCTTTTGAGTTTCACATCCAATGATAGTGATCACAAGTTTTGCAAGCTGTAAAGATCCATATATGGACTCAAGCAAGCATCTCGGAGTTGGAACACTTGTTTCAATGATGTGATCAAAATATTCGATTTTATAAAAAATGAGGAATCATGCGTGTACAAAAAGGTCAGTGGGAGCGTTGTCACATTCTCGTATTGTACGTGGATGATATCCTCCTGATTGAGAATAAAATTTTCATGCTGATGTCGGTCAAAGTATGGTTGTCGAAAGAGTTTGCCATGAAAGATCTAGGAGAAGCTTCCTACATTCTTGGTATAAATCTATAGAGATAGATCTAAAAGAATAATAGGACTCTTACAGCATATGTACATAAAGGAGGTGCTGAAAAGGTTCAGCATGAAAAACTCCAAAGGGATCTTTGCCCCTTAGACATGCATTTATCTCTCCAAGAAGATGTGTCCTGACACACGGAGGAGATCCAGCACATGAGTAAGATCTCTTATGCTTTGGCAATAGGGAGCCTTATGTATGTCATGTTATGTATACGTCTTGATATAGCACCTGCCGTGTGCGTCATGAGTAGATATGAGGTGAATCTAGGTGAAGACACTGATTGCTATTAAAAATATCTTTTTAAGTACTTGAGAAGGACTAAAGATTTAATGTTGATCTTTAGTAGAGGTTCGGAGCTAAAAAATTAAGAGATACACCGATTCAGACTTTATGGCTAATGTCGATGATAGAAAATCTACATCATGGTGTATCTTCTTATGTAATGGTGGTTGGTTAGTTGGAAAGTTTCAAGCAGCCGATCATTACAGATTCGACCATAGAAGTCGAGTATGTCACTGTCTCTGAAGCTGCTAAGGAAGCCTTTTGATTCAAAAGTTCATTGCGAAGCTAGGTGTGATGCCATCAGATGTCATTGCACTGCACTGCGACA
>NC_026003.2:89445362-89484219 GCF_000442705.2 Elaeis guineensis | reverse complement strand
TTTTTATTGTCAATAAAGAATTTTTTCATTCTAATCATGTTTATGTGTCTATGATTTATCTTAAAAATTAATAAAGATAATTTTTGTATATTCTTAAAGAGTTAAAAATTTAAGAAATATATTAATTAGTGATTAATTTCTAAATATTTTCAATCAAAAGATCATCACAGAGGATAGTGATCAATCCATTTGAGATCGATTCATGATTTACCTCCCTTGTGGCAGATGAGTCTTGAGTCTGTGATGTAGAGATACTGGGATGAAGATGCAAGTGGTTGTTACAAAATAATTTATACTGAGCATGACCAATATGAGAACCACATGGATGTCTACTCACTCATCAGTGATCTTCTCGATACTGTAGTGGTACGAGTGATCCTTTGACCTGCGGTGTCATTTGCTATTTGCAGCGAGGCTACTGGGTTTGACTGCATATTTTCTTGATCCCTAGTCATTCGGATCCTTGCTGTGTATGTTAGCTTCAGTAGATTCAGGTTCGTTGTTTGGAGTAGGATGCATCTAGCTGGAATCTATCGATCTTGATAGAAAAGAAGAAGTTCTATATGATTTACGAGACTGAGTTCAGAAAGTTTTTGGCCAAAACAAGAGTAAATACTAAAAAGGAGTTTCTATGAGATTCACAAATGAACTCGAGTCAAGCCAATCTACCATATGACTGATAATGGAGTCTGACAAATTCTTCATAATCTCCATCAAGTTGAGACTCATGATAGAATGACTGAATCATACGATAACTATACCTAGGAGTTCGTACTTTCATTCTACTAGATTGCCACTACATACTGTTAGGTATCACTAGTGGATTGTGAGACTCATTGGGCATTATCTTGATGATCGATGGCCTTGAAGGATAGAATTAAAAATATTTCAATCTATCGAAAAGAGTTTTAATGATATTATAATAAAGATCACAATATATCTCACTATCAAATAGAATGAAACCTATGTGGTCACATATTAAGGAATTTAATCTCAAATTTGTCAATTGGACTTATGAAGTTCCAATTGGGTTAGGGTTTATTGAAATCCTATTAGGTTTAAGAGAACTATGCTAGCACACGATTAAACTTAATTCTTCTCGAGACTTTGATTTGATCAAGTCCATAGCCTTGAACCTAACCTAAATTTATTTGGGTTTAATTGAGCTCTTAATTGTGAGCTCAAGAAGATTTGATTAAGTTAATTAGTTGACATAATTATCCTAACATGATCTTTTCTTTATCTCCTAATTATCTCTAAGTATGCATGTGAAATAGATGGAAGAATGGGTGGCGCATCTTTTTCTTTTTGAAAATTATTGGGTGCCATATCCTAGAGGGGCCCACCCTCTCTTACATGTCATGGCATGGGAGAGATGATGGGGTCTATGCCCCATCTTCTATGGCTAGAGATCCCTTTGTGGGGTGGGTGCCAAGAGTTGGCACCCCAACCACCTGACATGTATTTCATGGATGCCTATTGTACATACTTAAAAAGATTGATTAATTATCATTTATATCTAATTTTACTTGGCATAAATCAGATTTAAAAGGTAGAAGATTCTTTTGAGATAAAGATCTACCTTTTTAAGATGATAAGGTTCCTAATGTGTCAGGATTTATGTCTATTTAAATGGAGGCTTCTAGGGTTTCTTAATGATTGATTTTGATCAAGAAAATTCCTCTCTCCCTCTCCACACCTCCTCTCTTTTTTTTTTTTCTTCCTTTCCACACCCAAAAAGTTGGGTGCTTCTCTTCCACATGCCAAGAAGTAAGAGTTGGTGATTTAGAGATTAAAGATCGAAGAGAAAAAGAAAAAGACTGCAGATCAAAGGAGTTTATCTCGCAGTTAAGATTAAAGAAGTTGATCAAAATCTTCAAGGTCAAGATTTTTTTTGAGAAGAAGAATCTCATACGATAAGAAAAATTAGAGATCGATCTTAATGGATATTCGTAGAGATCGAATACGTGTGTGGCTCAACATTCTATGAATCCGAGATCATCAAAAATGATGAATTTCTATTCGTGCCAAGGTAATGAGATCAGATCTCATAAATTTTTTTAAATTTTAAATTAATAATATATGCTTTCCTTGAGCTTGGATAGGTTTAGATCTGGTATCTTGCATGTGGGGTTAAAGAATTTAATCCAATTTATTTTTTACTATCTTTTTTTAAAGTTTTGAAATCTACACATGCTACCTACCTATTTTTTAATAATGGTATCAGAGCCACATATTTTGAAAATACATATGATCTAGTTTTTAGATTAGATCTAAAAGTTTTAATAATTTAAAATTAATTTTGTGCTGATATAAGGTTATCCTGGTATAGGGTTCACCTCCTATACTATAAAGATTGTCCTAGCACAAGATTGATCAATTTTGAAAATTATTTTTGAAATAATTAAATCAAATCTTTTAGATCTAAAAATTAACATATGTGATATATTTATTTTTAAGTTTAGATCTAAAATTAGAATGATTAAAAGCTCACATCAAATTGATATAAGGTTGTCCTGATATAGGATTTACTCCCTGTATTGTAAAGATTGTCCTAGTTTGATGTGAATTAATTTTTTAAAAAATATTTTTAAAATATTTTAATCATTATTTTAGATCTAATTTTATATATATTTGATATGTATAAATTTAATTTTAGATCTAAAATTAATATATTTATGATGCATATTTGATTTAGATCTGAAGCTACATATATTCGATATATGAAACTAGATTTAGATCTGAAATAGTTTCAAGATCATAAACCATTAATTGCATACAATGAAACATAATCTAAAAATTATTTTTAGATCTAAAATTATGTTGTTGCATGTGAGTATGGATTGAACAAATTAGATCTAAGTGCACAAACTACAATTAGGATCTAATTGATTAGATCAGGCTAGAACCTATTTTCGATTTTGAGCAGTTGATTGAACCTAATCAATGGATGATTAGGATTAGATCAAAGGGGCTCAAAGTTAACTTTAGTTGTAGTTTGTCGCATCAATTTATATTTTGATATAAGTTGATTGACTCAAGATCGAATTTGGCTTAGTGGTTCGGACCTATTTCAAAAGGTTAATCTAATCGATTTTAATCGATCAATTTGATATCTAAGGTAAGTATTTAGATGATGGTTATTTAATTGATTCTGTTGTCTGATCTGACCAATTTTGATTGGTATCTAAGAAAAGCAACGGGAGGATCCTCACGCATCTTAACTTACCTGGCCATCTTAGGAGATTTATTTTCATGTTAGGCTACTTATTGACTCAAGTTCACCCATGCCAACTAGGCTAGTCAGAAATATTGATGTGCTGACCTAATTTAATCAGTCAGATGTTAGATCTGCTGATTTAAAAAAGACCTAAACCCAAGTCTTCTCATTAAATATTAAGTCTAGAGGTCTTTCATCATTATAGAGATGCGGGTGCCTTCTTGGTGTTGATCATTCTCGACTGGTTATGGTGGTTCAGTTACATTAAGAAGGTACAATCACTCTATTGACATATGATGTCCCAGGATAGAGATGGGGTTAGGTCCAATAACTATTAGATGAGAGTTTCAATGACGGCTTTGCATTCATTAATGAACGATGGATTTGACTTAACTAAGGAATGTACCAATAACTGTTAGGTGAAGCCACAGAAATTAGAGATCAAGCCCACTGCATCTTGCTTAGTGAAGTAATGAACAAAGTGTTGTCCACTCATTGGTCTGTATTCATCAATAACTGTTAGGTGATATATGCATAGATTAATGGGACCACAGTATCCACTTGAAATCGATCATGTATAGATTTTCATTTCTTCATCTGAGGAGTATGGAAGATTCGAAAAAATAGTGGGAGCCCTTGTTTGGCTTTAAAGTCTCTAGAACAAATAATATTATAAGTACAAAATCTAACTAGAAACTATTCTCTTTACAGATAACCATATCAAATTCAAACTCCTTAGACCGAATCCTCGATACAAATAGGTTGATCGGTATCAATTACAAAGATTAGCTCCAAAATTTGAGAATCATTTTTAATTTCGAAAAACTCACTCATGTCCTTAACCAGAAAGTGCCTATGTTACCTCCTCATCCATCCATTGATCAACGAGCTGCACTTGAGAAGTGGATGGACGAAGATAACAAGGCGAAGTGCTACATCTTAGTATCCATGACCAATGATCTTCAATAACAGCATGAAGATATGAGGACTGTCAGGAAGATGCTGATTCACCTACAAGAGTTGTATGGTGAACATAATCACACAGCTTACTTTAAGGTCCCTTGAAGATTTTTCAGAGCGAAGATGCATGATGGGCAGTCCGTCGATGATCATTGTTTGATAATGATTAAGGATATAGAGGATTTTCAGAAGCTCGGTATGAACATAGATAAGGAACTGCAGGTGGATCTGATCCTCCAGTCTCTTTCTGACTCATATGGGCAGTTCATTATGAACTACTATATGAATAAGATTGATGCCACTTTATCAAAGTTATAGAATATGCTAGTGACTGCAGAGGATACCTTGAAGAATTCAAGGGGTATAGTTCTGACTGTGGAGCAAATTTTTTCTAAAAGGAAGTCTTCTTTCAAGAAGAAAAAAAGTCTGCAAAGAAGCAGAAGAACGAAGCCAAGCCCAAGAAATTGGTTCTGAAGAAGATCGATGATAAAGAAAAATATTTTTATTATAATATCGAAGGCCATTGAAAAATAAATTGTCTGACCTACCTAGCGACTGTCAAGAATAGGAAGAAGGATGGGCCTTCTGAAAGTACATCTGAGTTGTTCATTATTGAAACTAATCTAACGATTTTTTCTTCTTCTAGTTGGATTCTTGATTTTAGTTTAAATACTCATTTGTGTACTTCAATGTAGGGTCTTGAAGAAGTTAGGGGGCTGAGAGAAGATGAGATCACTCTCCGGATCGACAATGGAGCAAGGGTTGCTACTGTGGCTGTTAGAACCTATCCTCTACGACTACTGTTAGGATTTAGTTTGCTTTTAAAAGACTATTATTTTGTACCTGTAGCCAGTAAAAATTTGATTTCTATCTCTATACTAGCACAGGATAATTATAATTTTTATTTTAATAAAGACATGTGTTCTATTTATTTTGGAAATAAACTCATGGCACGTGCTTTCTTGATTGACGGTCTTTACCATTTGCATACAAATGCAAATATAAACATTAACGAGCAAATAGTAAATGCCTAAGATCTAAGAGATCTAGAGATAGGATCAGCTAAAAGTATCTGTGGCACCTTAGGCTAGATCATATTAGAGAGGACAGACTCAACAAACTGAAGAAAGATGGTCTTTTTGAACCATTGACTTCTGAGTCTTATCCAGTCTGTGAATCATGTTTCAAAAAAAAATAGCCAAGCTGTCCTTTGTGGGACAAGGAGAAAGGGCCATTGAGATATTAACCTTGGTACATACTGACGTGTGCGGTCTATTTGATGTAGAAGCCAGGGGTGGCTATATCTACTTCATAACCTTTACCGATGATTATTTACAGTATGGATTTGTGTATCTGATGCACCGAAAGTCTAAAGCCTTTGAAAAGTTCATAGAATTCATATATGAAGTAGAAAAATTAACCAAAAAACTCATAAAGGTTCTTTATCATATCGAGGAGAAAAATACTTTAGTAGAAAACTTCGGATCTATCTTAAAGATAATAGCATAGTCTCATAGTGGACACCTCCAAGGACACCTCAGCTCAACGAAAAATCTAAAAGAAAGAATCGGATCCTATTAGATATTGTCTGATCTATGATGAGCTTCATAGACTTTCTTAATTTTTTTTGGGGACATGCTTTGCTTTCTGCAATTCATCTCTTGAATCGAGTTTCCTCTAAATTCATTCCTACCACTGAAGTGAATTTTAGTGCAGGGGTAAAATGGTAATTTTAAAACTTTTTCAAAATCACTATTTTACAGTAAAAATTATTAATTAGTCTAATTAATTAATATATATTTATCCTACACTAGGATCTAAATATGATATATAGCATGCATGCATTTAAATTTGAAATTCAAATTTGAACAGTAAATAATTTACTGTTATGTATTCAGAACACATTATCTTTGTGCAGTAGTCGATCATCGCAATCTGATCACCGTCGGAAGAGTCTACTCATCGTAATGTAGCCACACAATATGTCTGGCCTCTGCAGATCATCTACACGAAGCTTCCGGTCTGATCGGCTCCTCACGAATGCTAGTTCGTGACTGCACCTTTTGATGGCCGATGTTGATCGAACTCCTTCGATCAATGTCTGCTGACTTCTCGAATGCTCTGGATCATCAGCATAGATGATAGAGAGATAGATGATGGTCTCTCTGAAGTTTGATGGGCTCACGACACTCGTAGCTTACGTTCTCACTTCCCGAACCCTAAGCCAAAACCTTAGGGTACACAAGAAAAGAGTGCGCCCACTTCTCTCTCCTTTTTTCTCTTCTTTTCTTTTCTTTTCTCATGTCAGAAACCTCTCTCACGCCACCCTTTTTTCTTTGATCATCAATCTGCACACCCTCTCTTATCTCCTTTTTAAAACGATGCAAGACGGCATCTTTGCAGCATTTTTACCGTGTGAGAGGATAAAGATAAGTGGTTGCTCATTTGAATTCAAATCGAATTTGAATTCAAATGCCAACCAACTCATTCCTATCCACTCTATGCGTGAGAAGAGAGGAGGCATGGCTTCTTTGTGCATGGAGAGTTTTCACAAGAAACTCTTTCTCGTGCATGATAAGTAGCGCACAAGATGGATAAGGAAAGAAGGCGCAAGGGATAAGTTATCCATTTAAATTCAAACACCCTTTGAATTTGAATGGCTAACAAATCAAGTTTATCCAAAATTTGGTGCACAAGTGTGGGCGTGAGATGCCTTCTACGTGGGAGAAAATTCATGAGAAGTTGCTTCTCGTGAATTCAAATGGGCACTGAAGAAGTGAGGTGGCACAGGGAGAAAAGTCAAAGTGGTTTGAACCTAATTGAGCCAACCTAATCAAAATAGGTTAAGCACAATTAGACTAAATTAAATTTTACTTAATTAGACTTAATTAGGCTCAATAAAATTCTAATCAAATTAGGAATTGACTAAGCCCAACCCCTGATCAAATCAGGGACCAAACCACTTTGACAATTAGGTCAACACTTAACCTAATCGGGTCAAACCCAACTGAATCCAATTCAATTGGACTTGATCCAAAAATAATTACTCAATCAAATTAAGTTAATTAGTGATCAAATCACTAATTAAATCTCTCATAAATACTGAGTCTAAATCTGATGGGCAATCGGGTATCAAAGTCTATCGATATGAAACCTTGATCGAAGAGTCCCAAAATAGTGGGACTCTTGACCCCGGTACCCAAAATATGTGGAACTCATGATCAGAGAATCCTGATTCTCGATCACAGAGTCCTAGACATGTAGGACTCATAGTCCATGAGTATTAGGACTCTTCATCAGCCATCAGATTAGATAGAAACCTCTAATGTGTGTGACTCCATAGGTTCGAACCTAAGCCGATAGCACAGGAACCAATTTTTGTACTAATCGAAGTGATCATCTAGCAATGGTACCCGATATTCGGATAGGTCGAATAGTCACAATTGCAACATACAGAACCTACGTGAATATGGTTACTGTATAATTCATCCCTTTTGACCCCTATGTTTAGGACGACTCAGGGTTAAACTGTCAACCCTGATTAAATCATCCGAATCGTGCTCAACTCAAACAGTCCTGTGACTCCTCACTAGGACTACTCTGACCAAGATTTTGCTAAATTGAAACATGACTGTACACAGCTCTTGAACTGGAATGGTCAATCCCATCTTGACACACTCACCGATAAATCAAGTACTTGACTACACCCAGCAGCCTTCCATCACTGAATTAGAAATTCAGGTAGTCCAGTGCCTAAGTGCAGTGAGTTGCTTGCAAGTCACCGTGACAGTCTCATGTCGGAGGGACAGTTATACCCATATCTCATTGGAGCAAATCTTGACAGCAGAAATAGCTCCGGAGTCAATCACATTCAGTACAGATGTACCCTTACATCTCATCTATATGCCATACCAGTGTCTCCACACTCTTTGATTAAGAGGACAACCAACCTATATGGCACATAATGACCTATGCTTGATAAACGTTGTTGTCCTTGGTAACAACGTATCATTTGGTCACGAACAGGTTTAAGGACTAAATGACAAATCCTCCTTTGTCGAGTCTAAATAGTCCTAAGGACTTCACCACAACACAGGAGTTCATTAGAAGATGAAATAATTTGTGATGAAAAAGTCAAAATAATTTTTATTTATTTATAATTTATATACTAATACAACAAAGAGCACAACCGTCAACAGACTGACGATTGACTTTGGGACACTATTCCTAACAATCTCCTACTTGGCCTAAAGCCAATCGGTGCAGTATCTAATACCCATCTTCGACTTGAAGTCATCGAACTTCTTCACCACAATGGCTTTAGTGAATGGGTCGGTCAGGTTCTCCTTCCTATCGATCTTCTGAAGGTCGACATCACCTCGATCCATGATTTTTCGGATGAGATGGGAGCAGCGCAGAATATGCTTCGTCCGCTGGTGTGCCTTTGGTTCCTTCACCTGAGCAATAGCTCCAGAGCTGTCACAGTAGAGCAGAACTGGACCAATAAGGGAGGGTGCTACTCCGAGCTCGGTGATAAATTTTCTCAGCCACACCACTTCTTTGGCAGCATCTGATGCAGCGACTAATAAGTGGTATATTTTTACATTTGTTGAAGATATTTTTGGTAATTTATGGTGCCTTCTTAAAAACCCTAATTTCATGAATTTATTGAATTTTCTTAAAAAATAAGTGATTTTGAAAAGAAATATGAAATTAGATATATTTATAAAAAAATATACATTAATTTAATTGAGCAATTTAAGCATCAAAATGAAGAGAAATTTTTGAAAAATTTAATGCATATTTTTTCTAATTTTTTAGGTAAAAATAGAAGTAAAAATAGAGCTAAAATATCTTAAAAAATAAAAAATATTACCTCCAATGCACGGTGGACCGGTCGGTCGGTCCACAGAGCCAAGGCGCGGTCCACAGGAATAGTTACGCGGTCCATAGGTGCGACTCACAGCGAGAGAAAGATCTGGGTGCGATCCAACGGTTGAGATTCAATCCGACCCAGATCCGACGGTTTAGACTTATTAACGACTTTGAATAGGATTCTTTTGCGCGATCCGATGGCCTAGAAGCAATCCATCACACGATCCAATGGCTGTTATCGTTTCCGACTTTGAATAGGACTCTTTTGCGTGATCCGACGACCAGAACTTAATCAGAACCCAGATCCAACGGCTGACATTTGATTCGACCCTGATAAAGATTATAACTCTGATTTTTGAGCAGATCTGGACTGTCCGAAGCTGATCCGACGGCCAGGAATATTTCTAAGGAGATTAATACGATTTCTAAGGATTTTAGAACTCCTTTTCCTATAAAAAAATTATGAAAAATTTAGCTATAAATAGGAGGTCTGGGAATAAGCTTTGAGAGCAGAAGAATTGAGTAGAAAGTATAGAAAAAAATTAGAAAAAAAATAAAATAGCTTTAGGGACCCAAGGAAAAGAAGGAGAAAAGTCGGTTCGCTCTACGGAGTACGACAGAAGATGAAGAGGTCATCAACCATTTTCTCGATGAGGCTTGGCTGATCAACTTCAGATCCTTATTACAGTTTTATTTTTATTTTATTTTATTATTTTTTTTAAATTTTTTATACTTGAATTTTAATTTCAATTAATATAAAATTTATTTTTCTGCACTTTAAATTCCTTTCTTTTACTTTTTGCATGTAGATGCTAGGATCTAATTAATAGATCTTAGTATCAATTTATTTTTATATTTTTTTAAATTTTTATTATTTATTTTTATTGTAAGTAGATGCTAGGATCTAGTTAGTAGATCTTAGTATCCGATTTATTTTTTACACTTTTAATTTTTATTTTTTGACTTAAATTACTTTCTCCAAAATTTTATTTTTTTTATAAAATCAAAGATTTCAAATTAAAATCCTGCTTTCTCTGTGGATTCGATCCGACTCACTACTTTCTATATATTTTTAATTTTTATTGAAGTCGAAATTTGATTGATAATCACGGTGTCCTAACGACAGCATCTTGATCCTATCAATTTTTGGCACCATTGCCGGGGATCGAACCTGGGTCACTCGCGTGACAGGTGGAAATACTCACCACTATACTACAACGACCGTTGTCGGAGAAAAAATTCAAAAAATTTAAAAAAGAGATAGAAAGCTTTCAATTTTGCTTGGTGAGATCAATCCTAACCCTAGCTTTAACTAATTTTTTTTAGTATTAATTACTATTTTTTTTAATTAACCTAAAATTTATCTACATAAATCTAATAAAAATTGCATGACAAGAGTAGAAACTTAATTTTTAGGAGCATTCATCATTGTAGATTTATTTTTGGTAATCGCTGGAGATAAGGTAAGCTTTTAAGTTTTATTAGTTTCATGCATCTAATTTAGTTGCATAGAATCCCTTGTTTGAAATTGGTTGTGCATATTCATCTCAAATTAATTTAAGGGCAACACCCATAATAAGACAAGGTGGAAATTTTATCACCCTCCCTTTGCCCAAAAACAACCAACCAGCATCCCACATTAACCCTAGCCTAACTAAAATCAAGTAGACGTCGACCCCTAGGATCAATTGAGTTCAGTTTGAGAAGAGTGGTGAAGTCAAGTGCAAAGTAAGTTTGAACTCACCCCTGAAACTAGTGTCTAAGGCTAGAGGTTACAAAGGCTCTGCCTAAGTGGACTCGTGGTTATTTAATTGATTATGTTAACTTACCTGGCCAATTCAATTGGTGTCTAAGGCAAGCAATGAGGGGACCCCCACGATCTCACCTCTTACCTGGCTAGTTGAAAAAAGTGAGAACAAACCCAATTTATATCTAGACTAAGCCACTCTACATCAAACTGTTAGGTCTAAGAAATCCATAGGTGTCTAGGTTTAATTGTTTGCTAACTTGATTGCAATTAACACTTAACCACAACTAATTCTTCTCATCTTACATCTTTGGGTCTATAAGATTTTTCTTAAGGATCTCACCTTTAAAACTTTTCTCTTTCTTTCTTTTCTCTTCTTTTTCTCCTCCTTCTTAAAAAAAAAAAAATCTCAACAACACACATAATAGGGTTTGCACTAATACATGCACGGTATAATTTTTTCTGACCTAGTTGAATCTAATTCTGAAATTGAACGACTGATCCATGCTAAACATGATAATCAAATGGCTAGAAATTCTAAGAACCACCTAGGCAGATGAAGGAATATTTTATTCCTTCCACCTATAATCCATCGATGTTCCCATCATTCTATGGGATCAAATATTCAGACTCTAGTCCTAAGGTCGATTTGAACCTAATAGCCCAAAGATTAGATAAAGTCGACCTTCTTGTCTAGAAATTTGATCAGTTCCTAGCATTAGGTCAAAAATCTCCTGCACAATACACACCACCACCTAATTATCAGGAGATTTGTTCTATTTGTGCTAGCCTGACCTATCATGTGAGTGAATATCCCATGGCTGCATAGTTTTCAACTTTCATCCAAGAACAAGTTCAAGCTGCTCAAGGTTACTCTAATTTTATCAATGACCCATTCTTAAATACATATAACTAAGATTGGAGGAACCACCCTAATTTTTCTTCGAGACCCCAACAGACTCAGGCTCAAACCCAATTTTTTTTTGTGCAGAACTTTCAGAATGAGCTCCAATACCAAAATTATGTCTATAATAGTGGTCAGCCTAGTCAGCCTATCCAGCCATCCTATTACAATCAGCCATTATACCCACCTCCTCAATAGACCAATCTAGTCGATGATAGATTTAGCCAACTTCAACAAATGATCATGACCCAACAGCAATCCCTCGCTAGGCTAGAAGCACAAATAGATCAATTAACTGAATCTACCATGAGGAGAGAACCAGGTCAATTGCCAAACGAACAAATACTGAATTTTAAAAATGACCCACTCAACCATCAATCACTTGGACCTAGTCATCAATCCAATGGCCCACCTAAGAATCTCTAATTTGAAAGTGACAATGCAATTTTTGAGCTTAAAAGTGATAGAATTCTTAAGGACTCATACCAAGACCAGGTGAGTGAGGCTAGTACTGATGCTAGCCAAAAAGAGAATTTAGAAGAAGAGATTAGTACTGAGACGAGTCCAATAGAAGAACTTGAGCCCAGTATTGATATTGATCTAAGTGATAACGAGAAGAGAGTGGATGAGTTACTCAAGATATATTTACCAAAAGTTCTATTTCCTTCAGTTCCAGAAGTCGGTTCTTTCACTTTAGAATCACTATCTCCTCCAAAACTGAAATTGCCCTTGGTCACATCTGAGTATACATATTTTGAATTAAGTGACATCCTTCCAGTATCCATTGTGTCGAACTCAACTCCTAACTCAAAAACTCAATTTATGAGCATTATAGAAGAACAAATAGAAGAAATTCTTAACAAACAAGAGTCTGTAAATGAGTTTATGAATTATCTTTTTAAAATTAAAAATAGGGATATGAAATACTTTCTGAAGATTGGCAACAAACTACTGAAATTTATTATAGGCCATCTTTCTGAGATTGGCAATCCAAAACCATTAGAATTTGTCAATCCAATATTTGACACGGGATAGAGAATCAGGATGGTCTGGCTGAAAATGGTAAACTTAGCGCTTCCTGAGAAGCATCTCAGTTTTTAATTTTTCAATTTTTGCTTTTGTCTTTGCTTTCTTTTGTATTTTGTTTAGGATAATCGAGTCTTGCTTTGTGTCTTTTGTAGGGATCTGAAAATAATCTTGGCTAAGTTGGGGGGAGAATCAGTTTTAAAAAGACTTATGGATCAGGTGATATCTCTCCTTTTCTTTCTCTTTACATGCACCGTTCATTTTTTCTACTCCATTATGGACAATGTTGATTAAGTTGGGGGAGACAATAAAAAAAAAATTTAAATCCTCAAGTAAGTTAGTATTTAGTATTTAAGCATCTGATTACACTTAAGAATCGAGTTAAATCAAGTATTTTTAAAAGAAAATTGATGTACAGATCAGAGAGTTTGTGAGATATTGAGGGATCAAGTATTAAGAAAACTCAATAAAAAGTTAAGTTTAGAACTTAAACAGTTTTCTTTGAGTATTTCTAAATTATTCTACCAACATCAAAGAAGAGTTTACTTTCTATGGGTTTGTGTAGGATAACTATACGTTTCTTTATATATTCAAAAAAAAAAGTTTTCAAGTACTTCATGCTGAGTAACCGGGCCTCTTTGCCTAAGCAAGCATTGAGTTTCGCATCAAAAGGTATGAAGGGCAAAAAAGCTTTTGTTGTAAAGCTAGTTTTAACCTGTAGCCTGTTTGATTCGAGCAAGTAGGTTCGAGGGGTATTTTATACCTAGTGTCCTAAAGCCATCTGGTTTGGGAGTCATTGACTGAAAACTCGTTACATGGATCAAACAGAAAGCTTAAGGGGTTAAGACACTCAATAGCAGTACAACGTTTGAAAAAAAAAATCAAAATTAATCAATAAATGAAGGACAGAAGTAACAATATACTTATCCATATGAAGGTTAATGATTTGGAGATAAAGGTAGAGATAATTTGAAAAGTTCAGAAAAGATTTAGTGTTCTTAGTTTAACTCTCATATTGACTAGTATTAATACCCCAATGATATACCTCATTTACATTTTACTGAACAGTGACATACTCTACCTCGCAAACTGAATCAGCCATTGTGTGCTGCTTAAAACATTTTCAGCAGACAGCCCCACCATTAAGGGTAAAAATAAATTTCGACACACTCTTGCTATCATTATGATCAGATTGAAAACTAGAGTCTGTAAATCTTATAAGTCTCAAGTCTGATTCACCATAAACAAGCCACTGATCCTTAGTATTTCTTAAATACTTCATGATGATTTTAACAACCTTCCAGTGATTCTCCCCTGGATCAGATTGGTATCTACTCACTACCCCTAGTGAGTATGCCACATCTGGTCGTGTACATGTCATGGCGTATATGATAGATCCCACTACCGAAGCATATGGAATTCTATCCATACATTCTCTCTCTTGAGGTGTTGTCGGACAATCCCTCTTTGAGAGAGAAATTTCATGGCCTATCGGTAGATAGCCTTTATTGGAATTCTCCATGCTGAACCTTTTCAGTATAGTATCAATGTACGTGGACTGAGATAAGCCAAGTAACCTTTTAGATCTATCCCTATAGATCCTCATCCCTAGGATGTAGGAAGCTTCTCCCAGATCTTTCATGGAGAATTGTGACGATAGCCAAATTTTTATTCCCTGTAATGCAAGGACATCATTCTCGATTAAGAGAATATCATCCACATACAATATAAGAAATACCATTACTGGACCATTAGCTCACTTATAAATGCAGAGTTCTTCTCTGTTCTTAACGAAGCCATACGTCTTGATCGTCTTATCAAAACGTATGTTCCAACTCTGGGATGCCTGCTTAAGTCCATAAATGGATCTCTGTAGCCTGCACACCTTAGACCCTTCTGTAGATGTGAACCCTTTAGGTTGTATCATATACACCTCTTCGTCTAGCTCTCCATTTAAGAAAGATGTTTTCACATCCATCTGCTAGATTTCATAGTCCAGATAGGCAGCTATCACAAGCATAATCCGAATGGATTTAAGCATTGCCACAGGAGAAAATATCTCATCATAGTCTATACCATAACGTTGACAATATCCCTTGACAATCAGATGGGCTTTATAGGTTTCCACCTTTTCGTCTGCGTCCCTCTTCCTCTTGAAGACCCACTTACACCCTATGAATTTTACTCCTTCGGGTGGGTCAACCAATATCCACACATCGTTGACCTTCATGGACTCCATTTTGGATTTCATGGTCTCTAGCCATTTCTCAAAGTCAGGTCTCTGCATTGCATCCATGTAGGTGATCGGATCCTCATCATTTTCATCAAGTTCGACAGGATCGTCGTTTCGGACTAAGAAACCATAGTATCTGTCCGGTTGACGTGGTACTCTACCAGATCGCCTTAAGGGTGTAGGAACAATGGGCTCCAGATCTGATCTAACCAAATTCGATTCAGATTCAGCTACTTGTGTCGATTTTTTTACCTGTCGAACTTTCTCAAGTTCAACCTTAGAGGCAACAATTCCTTCACCAAGGAACTCCTTTTCTAAAAAGATTGCCTTAAGGCTGACAAACATCTTTTACTCATCAGCTAGGTAGAAATAATATCCTTTGGTCTCTTTTGGGTACCCTATGAAATTACACTTGTCAGACCTAGGTCCAAGCTTGTCCGTAATTAAATATTTAACATAAGCCGGACACCCCCAAACTCTAAGGTGCGAGAGTACTGGCTTACGTCCTATCTATATCTCATATAGCATTTTGGTTACAGACTTACTCGGAACCCTATTTAGAAGGTAACAAACCGATTCGAGTGCATATCACCAGAGGGAGATCGGCAGACCAGCAAATCCCATCATGGATCGAACCATGTCCAACAAGGTCCGATTTCTCCTTTCAGACACACCATTATGCTGTGGTGTTTTAGGAGGTGTCCACTGAGAGAGAATCTCATTCTCCCCAAGATATGTCAGAAAATCATTGGAAAGGTATTCACCTCCTCAATCAGATCAAAAAGTTTTAATACACTTTCCAATTTATTTTTCTACCTCATTTCAAAATAGTTTGAACATTTCAAATGACTCTGACTTATGCTTCATTAAGTAGACATACCCATACCTCGATAGGTCGTTTGTGAAGGTTATGAAGTAGAAATATCCACCTCTTGCACTTGAGCTCATGGGTCCACATACATCAGAATGTATCAGACCCAAGAGTTCACTGGCTCTCTCACCTTTTTCAGTAAAAGATGACTTGGTCATCTTCCCAAGAAGATAGAACTCACATGTTGGAAGTGATTCATAATCACCAACTTCAAAAATTTCTTCTTGAGCCAATCTATTTATCCTGTTCTTATTGATATGACCTAGCTTACAGTGCCAAAGGTAGACTTCTAACACATTATCTATTCTAGGGCATTTACCGGAGGTTTGAACCACATTAACAGGCTGTGACAGTAAGTAAATTTTATTATCTAGTTGTCCAACAAACATTGTAACACCATTCAAAATGATATTGCAAATATTTTTTTTTATTAAAAATTGATAACCGTACATGACAAAAAGGCCTACAGAAATAATATTTAATAAAAAGCTTGGACAATAGTGACATTCACTTAGAATTACATTATGAGAATTGATTACGAGAATTGATTACAAGGTAGAGAGGTAGATGATGCTCTCCCTGAAGTTTGGTGGGCTCACGACACTCGTAGCTCACGTTCTCACTTCCCGAACCCTAAGCCAAAATCCTAGGGTACACAAGAAAAGAGTGCACCCACTTCTCTCTCCTTTTTTCTCTTCTTTTCTTTTCTTTTCTCATGCCAGAAATCTCTCTCACGCCACCTTTTTTTCTCTGATCATCAATCCGCACGCCCTCTCTTATCTCCTTTTTAAAACAATGCAAGACGGCATCTTTGCAGCATTTTTACCGCGTGAGAGAATAAAGATAAGTGGTTGCTCATTTGAATTCAAATCGAATTTGAATTCAAATGCCAACCAACTCATTCCTATCCACTCTATGCATGAGAAGAGAGGAGGCGTGGCTTCTTTGTGCGTAGAGTGTTTTCACGAGAAACTCTTTCTCGTGTATGATAAGTGGCACACAAGATGGATAAGGAAAGAAGGCACAAGGGATAAGTTATCCATTTAAATTCAAACACCCTTTGAATTTGAATGGCTAACAAATCAAGTTTATCCAAAATTTGGCGCACAAGTGTGGGCGTGAGATGCCTTCTGTGTGGGAGAAAATTCACGAGAAGTTGCTTCTCGTGAATTCAAATGGGTGCTAAAGAAGTGAGGTGGTACAGGGAGAAAAGTCAAGGTGGTTTGAACCTAATTGAGCCAACCTAATCAAAATAAGTTAAGCACAATTAGATTAAATTAAACCTAACTTAATTAAGCTTAATTAGGCTCAATAAAATCCTAATCAAATCAAGAATTGACTAAGTCCAACTTTTGATCAAATCAGGGACCAAACTACTTCGACGATTAGGTCAACACTTAACCTAATCAGGTCAAACCCAACTGAATCCAATTCAATTGGACTTGATCCAAAAATAATTACTCAATCAAATTGAGTTAATTAATGATCAAATTACTAATTAAATCTCTCATAAATACTGAGTCCAAATTCGATGGAAAATCGGATATCAAAGTTCATCGATATGAAACTTTGATCGAAGAGTCCCAAAACAGTAGGACTCTTGACCCCGGTACCCAAAATGTGTGGAACTCGTGATCAAAAAATTTTGATTCTCGATCACAGAGTCCCAGACACTTAAGACTCATAGTTCACGAGCATTATGACTCTTCATCAGTCATCAGATCAGATAGAAACCTCTAATGTGTGTGACCCCACAGGTTCGAACCTAAGCCGGTAGCACAAGAACCAATTCCTGTACTAATCGAAGTGATCATCTAGCAATGGTACCTGATATTCGGATAGGTCGAATAGTCACAATCGCAACACTCAGAACCTACGTGAATATGGTTACTCTATAATTTATCTCTTTTGACCCCTATGTTTAGGACGACTCAGGATTAAACTGTCAACCCTGATTAAATCATCCGAATCGTGCTCAACTCAAACAGTCCTGTGACTCCTCACTAGGACTACCCTGGCCAAGATTTTGCTAAATTAAAATACGACTGTACACAGCTCCTGAACTAGAGTGGTCAATCCCATCTTGACACACTCACCGATAAGTCAAGTACTTGACTACACCCAACAGTCTTCCATCACTGAATTAGAAATTCAGATAGTCCAGTGCCTAAGTGCAGTGAGTTGCTTGCAAGTCACCATGGTGGTCTCAGGTCGGAGGGACAGTTATATCCATATCCCATCGGAGCAAATCTTGACAGCAGAAATAGCTCCAGAGTCAGTCACGTTCAGTGCAGATGTACCCTTATATCTCACCTGTATGCCATACCAGTGTCCCACACTCCTTGGTTAAGAGGACAACCAACCTATATGGCACACAACAACCTATGCTTGATAAATATTGTTGTCCTTGGTAACAACGTATCATTTGGTCGTGAACAAGTTTAAGGACTAAACGACAAATCCTCCTTTGTCGAGTCTAAATAATCCTAAGGGCTTCACCACAACACAGGAGTTCATTAGAAGATGAAACAATTTGTGATAAAAAAATCAAAATAATTTTTATTTATTTATAATTTTATACTAATACAACAAAGAGCACAACCGTCAACAGGCTGACGATTGACTTTGGGATACTATTCCCAACAACCACACCATATGAGTTATGGCATGGTAAGAAGCCAACTATTGGATACATCAAGATTTGGAGATGTCCGACCCATGTCAAGCGATAGCAGGCGGATAAGTTAGAGGCTAGATCCTTTAGGACTTATTTTATAGGATATCGTAAGGAAACTATGGGATACTACTTCTATCTTCTAGAGGATCACAATGTGATTGTGAGCCATCATGTCATATTCTTAAAAAAAGAGTTTATCTAAGATAGAGGCAATAGAAGGAAGATTGAGCTCGAAGAGAAAGTCTCTGAAGAGCATCGAGTCCAAGAACCTGAACCCAGTAATGAGCCAGTAAATGTGATACCTCTTCTACTTTGTAAATCAAGTAGGATCTCCTGTCCTCCTGAAAGATACTTGGAATTTTTATAGGGGATTTAGAGGAAGCATTCTTTGTGGGAGAAAAGGATATTAAGAATAATCCCAAAACCTACGATGAGGTAATGTTAGGTGTAGACTTCGAGAAATGGATGGAAGTGATAAAGTCAGAAATTAACTCCATACATTCTAACTAGATTTGGTCCTTAGTAGATCCACCTAAAGGTATTGTATCTATTGGATGTAAAAGAATTTACAAAAGAAAGATTGGGTCAGATGGTAAGGTAGAGATCTATAAGGCAAGACTAGTCGTGAAAGGTTATAGTCAATGCGAAGGCATTGACTATCATGAAACTTTTTCACTTGTAACCATGCTGAAATCTATCCATACTCTGCTTGTGATAGCAGCATTTCATGATTATGAAATCTGACAAATGGATGTGAAAACTGTATTTCTAAATGGATATCTTGAAGAAGATATCTATATAGAACAGCTTCTGAGTTTCATATCCAATGATAGTGATCACAAGGTCTGCAAGCTGTAAAGGTCCATATATGGACTCAAGCAAGTATCTCGGAGTTGGAACACTCGTTTCAATGATGTGATCAAAATATTCAATTTCATCAAAAATAAGGAGGAATCATGCGTGTACAAAAAGGCCAGTGAGAGCGTTGTCACATTCTCATATTGTACGTGGATGATATCCTCCTGATTGAGAATGAAATTTTCATGCTGATGTTGGTCAAAGTATGGTTGTCGAAAGAGTTTGCCATGAAAGATCTAGGAGAAGCTTCCTATATTCTTGGTATAAAGATCTATAGAGATAGATCTTAAAGAATAATAGGACTCTCAAAGCATATGTACATAAAGGAGGTGCTGAAAAGGTTCAGCATGAAAAACTCCAAGAGGGGTCTTTTGCCTTTTAGACATGGCATTCATCTCTCCAAGAAGATGTGTCTTGACACACCGGAGGAGATCCAGCACATGAGTAAGATCTCTTATACTTTGGCAATAGGGAGCCTTATGTATGCCATGTTATATATACATCTTGATATAGCACCTGTCGTGTGCGTCATGAGTAGATATGAGGCGAATCTAGGTGAAGAACACTGATTGCTATTAAAAATATCTTTAAGTACTTGAGAAGGACTAAGAATTTAATGCTGATCTTTAGTAGAGATTCGGAGCTAAAAATTGAGAGATACATCGATTCAGACTTTATGGCTAATGTCGATGATAAAAAATCTACATCAGGGTGTATCTTCTTATGTAATGGTGGTGTGGTTAGTTGGAAGAGTTTCAAGCAGCCGATCATTACAGATTCGACCATGAAAGCCGAGTATGTCGCTGTCTCTGAAGCTGCTAAAGAAGCCTTTTGATTCAAGAAGTTCATTGCAAAGCTAGGTGTGATGCCATCAGATGTCATTGCACTGCACTGCGACAACAACGGTGCCATAGCTCTCGCTAAGGAGTTCAGGTCTCACCAGAAGTTCAAGCACATAAAGTGGCGGTTTCATATCATACGTGAATACCTCAAGAAGAAGTTCATCGAGGTGCAGAGAGTCTACTCCGTGCTGAATATGATAGACTCACTGATCAAGCCTCTCAGCCAGCAGAAGATCGAAGCTCACCTTAAGAAGATGGGTCTTAGGTATATGGCCAATTAGCTTTAGGTCAAGTGGGAGTTTATTGGATTTGTGCCCTAGAAGCTAATTATTGGCTGACACATTATGTAATTCTAGGGCTTATACTTATACTTATAATCTTTTTCTTGTCAATAAAGAATTTTTTCATTCCAATCATATTTATATGTCCATGATTTATCCAAAAAGATTAACAAAGATAATTTTTATATATTCTTAAAGAATTAAGAATTTGAGATATACATTAATTAGTAGTTAATTTTTAAATGCTTCCGATCAAAGGATCATCATGGAGGACAGTGATCAATCTATTTGAGATTGGTGTATGGTTCACCTCCCTTGTGGGCAGATGAGTCTCAGATCCACGGCGTGGAGACACTAGGGTGAAGGTTCAGGTAATTGTTAGAGAATAATTTGCACTAAGTGTGACCAACACGAAAACTACATGATGTCTACTCACTCGTCAGTGATCTTCTTGATGCTGTATTGGTGTGAGTGGTCCTTTGACCTGCGATGCTATTAGCTATTCGCAGCGAGGCTACTGGGTTTGACTGCACATTCTCTTGATCTCTAGCCATTCGGGTCCTTGCCGTGTATATTGATTTCAGTAGGTTCAGATTTGCTGTTTGGAGTAGGATGCATCTAGATAGAATCTATCGACCTTGGTAAAAAAGAAGAAGTCCTATGCAATTTGTGAGACTGAGTTCAAAAAGTCTTTGGCCAAAGCAAGAGTGAATACTGGAAAAGAATTTTCACGGGATTCATAAATGAACTTGAGTCGAGCCAATCTAGCATATGACTGAGATGAGGTTTGACTAGTTCTCCATAACCTTCATCAAGTCAGGACTCACAATAAAAAGATTGAATCATACGATAACTACACCTAGGGGTTCGTACTTTCATTCTACTAGATTGTCACTATATACTGCTAGATATCACTGGTGGATTGTGAGACTCATCGGGCGTTATCTTGATGATCGATTGACCTCGAAGGATAGAATTGGAAATGTTCCAATTCATCGAAAAGAGTTTCGATTATATTATGATAGAGATCACAATATATCTCACTATCAGATAGATAGAACCTATGGGGTCATACATTAAGAGATTTAATCTCGAATTTGCCAATTGAGCTTATGAAGTTTTAATTGGATTAGGATTTATTGAAATCCTATTAGGTATATGAGAACTATGCTAGTACACGATTAAACCTAATTCTTCTCAAGACTTTGATTTGATCAAGTCCATAGTCTTGAACCTAACCTAAATTCATTTGGATTTAATTGGGCTCTTAATTGTGAGCTTAAAAAGATTTGATTAAGTCAATTAGTTGGCATAATTATCTTAATATTATCTCTTCTTTATCTCCTAATTATCTCTAAGTATGTATGTGGAATAGATGGAAGAATGTGTGGCACATTTTTTTTTTTGAAAATTATTGGGTGCCATATCCTAGAGAGGCCTACTCCCTCTTATGTGTCATGGCGTGGGAGAGAGGGTGGGGTCCACGTCCCATCTTTTATGGCTAGAGATCCCTTTATAGGGCAACCACTTGACATGTATTCTATGGATGCCTGTTGTACATACTTAAAAGGATTGATTAATTACCATTTATATCTGGTTTTATTAGGCATAAATCAAATTTAAAAGATAGAGAATTCTTATGAGATAAGGATCTACTTTTTTAAGATGATAGGGTTCCTAATATGTGTCAGGATTTGTGTCTATTTAAAGGGAGGCTTCTAAGGTTTCTTAATGATTGATTTTGATCAAGAAAAATTCCTCTCTCCCTCTCCATGCCTCCTCTCCTTCTTTTCTTCCTTTCCATGCTCAAAAAGTTCGGTGCTTCTCTTCCACATGCCAAGAAGCAAGAGTTGGTGATTTAGAGATTGAAGATAGAGAAGAAGAAGAAAAATGCTGTAAATCAAAGGAGTTGATCTCGCAGTTAAGATCAAAGGAGTTGATCAAAATCTTCAAGATCAAGGTTCTTCTTGAAAAGAACAATCACATACAAGAAGAAAAATTCGAGATCGATCCTGATGGATATCCATAGAGGCCGAACACGTGTGTGGCTCAACCTTCTACGAATCCGATATCATCAAAAGCGGTGAATTTCTACCACGCAAAGGTAATGAGATCAGATCTCATAATTTTTTTTAAAATTTCAGGTTGATAATATGTGCTTTTCCTGGGTTTGGATAGGTTTAAATCTGATATCTTGTATGTGGGGTTAAAGGGTTTAACTCGATTTATTTTTCGCTGCCTGTTTTCAAAGTTTTGAAATCTACATATGCTGCCTACCTATTTTTCTAACATTTGGTTCGTGAGTGGAATCGAAATCAGAACAACAATAGGGGGTGTTTGGTTCGCAACCAAAATTAGAATAGAAATGAAAATCGAAATTGGAATTAGAATGAAAATTTAAATCCATAAAGGAGAATAGGGATTGAGTTCTATATAGATTGAGCCATTCCCATTCCATCTCAGAATCGGAATCGGAATGGAGCTCTTTTCAATCAAGCGATTGGAATGGAAGTCGTCCATTCCGATTCCGATTCCAGACTCTCACTCCCCTCAACCAAACATCCCTAGATTTAAATATTAGAGAAGAGTGGAGATTGGATTCAGAAAATTGGGACATCTCTGTTTCTCTAAAATTAAAATCAAATTGGAACTCCCTCAATCAATCTATTTGAATGAGAGTCATTTATTCTTATTTCTATTTTAGAGTCCAACCTTCTTCAAATATACCCTAATATTGTAAGTCTGACCATCCACCCAAAATGACGTCAAATTTAACAGGAACAATATTAACCAGTCCGCTATTTCACGACCGTTCAAACAGCGAGCCTACAGAGAAAATAACTAGTTTGTGGGAACGTTCAGTGGTCGTTTAATGCCTTTGACCCTTTGAGGTCAACTTGAAGGTAGGTGTGTGTATGAGTGGGAGTGGGAGTGTGTGTGTGTATTTGTTATAATAACCTGAAGGCGTATGACTATAATGTAATGGCTTTGGAGAATTGTCTCTTAATATTTTTTATGAGTATCTCACTGCTTAAAAAGGAATGATTTTTTTTTTTTTTTTAATGGATGGTTATGATATCACTCAGCATTATTTCTCCAGTCATCAAATTTTTGTGTTATTTAAAAATTTATCTTCAGCGCCGTTGATGGATGTGACTAATTTACATTTGAAAAACATGATCCCTTGTTTTAGTTCTTTCAAAATATCAAATAGCATGAACTACATGCATAATTATGTCAAGTTTAAATGATTTTTGATCAAGCTTAATGAAGATTTTTTTTTTGTTTTTGAATGATTGAAAGCAGGCAGAAGCCACCTATTTTATTGATGAATGCTTCATAAAAAAATGAATAACCACAATTATAAGTATACACCATCAAATATATTTAATGAAAAATCATGTTGAAATTTTGAAATAGGAGACAGGATTTAGAGAACCTGACTTGTTTGCTGCATGCCGTTTTGCTCTTCATACTTGGCGGTATACTAGCCATATGTTTCAATTACCTTTTACTTTCGAATCATTGGGTGACTTGTTTGATTAGATGCAAAGTTCAAATATTAAGGAAGATGGTCAGATGTAATTGTCTGCTGATTACTTGGTCTATATGGCAGAAGAGGAATGAGCGTGTTTTTAAACATGCTTTTGCTTCACCGGTATAAATTCTTCGGAGAGCCTTGGTTGCTTCCAATTATATATCTTGCAACCTGTCTCGGCACTAGGGTAGTTGCACTCATTCTGCTACAATTAGCAGATCTTTTCTTGTTTTCTAGCTACTCCCTCTCTATCTTGTCTCCAATCAGGCCTCTGCTGCATACATTTTAAGAGATCACAACACTCAGTTTCTGCTAGCAGGATGAAAGAAATTGCATAATATTTGTTCTACATGCTGAGCTGACAGCTGTTTGGCCAGGTGTTTCTGCCGTTATAACGATATTTCAGGCTTCTTATATTCTATTGGAGGGAGATTCATTCACGGTTATCCGATGGATTGAATCTAATAATTTATTTAAGCTAAAGCATATTCCTATATTATAGGATCTGTGGAAACGGAAGATATTAGTTTCAGATTTTAAAATTGCTCATATTTATTGAGAGATCTATCAAGTTTAGCTACCAAGGTAAGGTTAGAAGATTTTCAATGGAATAATGTTACTCAGATTGATTACCGTATGTTTTCCTCCTTAATGTAGATTCCTATGGTGCCTCTTTTTATAAACATAATTAAATAGGGGAGGACCTAACTGAAGCCCAATTTTAATACTAGATAATAATTGATGTATTTTAAATGCTGAAAAAATTTTAAGTTCATTATTTCAAAAAAAATTAAACTGATTAGAGATACCATAATGTAATGAGGATATTTTGAAGCTTGTATTATGAGTCACACAAGTAGGGATGAAAATGCTATGGATAATATCTGTCTCGATTCATTTTTATATTCTAATCAATTTAGATATAGATAGAAATTTGAGGATCTGACTGATATTCATATCTGTATCTATATTCATCAAAAAAAAAAAGATATTGATATAGATAGATAACTATCTAATCCGTAGCTGAATTTTCAAAATTATCTATAACTTCATATAATTATATATAGTATTTATTAATTTTTAAAAAATATATAATTATATAAATATATTATTAATTTGATTTATCATCTATCTAGTAATATCTCTAATTCTATAATTATAAAATTTAATTATCCAATTTATATTCATAATTATGTCTAAACTTCTAATATCCGAATTATATCTATATTCATTTAAAATAAATAAAAATATAAATTTTGATATTTAAATAATATTTATATTTATATTTATATTTATTAGATAAAATAAATATGGATACGTTGGTATTCTAATCGTGTCACCTGGGATAGGTTGCATGGATAAAATAACGGTGTTTACCCAGCCATCCACCAGCTTGGAAGGCAACGGCATATCCCACGCTTTGCCTCCCCATCGAACTTTCTCGGCTTTGCCGTTTGCTATTGGGATGGTTCCCACTTTCCAAGAGCTTCAGGCTTTTTTTTCTTTATTCTTTTCAAACTTTTTTTCAAAAAATTTGCAAAGAAAAAAGAGATCTTTCTTTCAAACGGGTAGCGGCCATATGGTATGTGATATAATTGTTTGCTTTAGCATTAGAGATAGTTTGGGGCTATGAATTTGAAATCATAAGACAATTCAAGTTGTATTCTAACCTAAATTATGGTAGTCGACTTATAAGAAAGCATTTAATATATGGTTGTGAAATAAAATTCTAATATTCAATTGGAAGTTTATTTGAAGAATTTGGCACCATTTATGTGATAGATAATGACGAGCACTGTTTATGCATGGAACACCAAATCTAGAGGTAGAGTTCATGGATCACATAGTTTTGGTAAATCACCATTGATATCTTATTACTAGAGCAAATCTGATGATATTAAATTTGTAATTTACTAATTGTTGAAGTTTAGTATGAATCGATATACTTGCATCCCACTATATATTAAGTGAAGGATTGAACTAGGCTTCTCCAGAGTTGACCTCTTCATTTTATAAACAGCAGAATCGAGTTTATTTGAGTGATATATTCTCCAAAACATGAACTTGATAAATATGGTGTGAACAAATCTTCCTTTTTTTCAAAACAGTAAAAGATTGATATATTTCCTTTTCTATGCAATATATAGATATATAATAAGAGTGGATAAAGCTGTTCTATTCTAATTTATAAAACGAATAGCTTTCATAGCCAGGAATGTCGGCCATATGGGTGAGCACACCAATCCCTTGTAAATTAAATCCATCCTCAACTCACTTTGTTGAGCGCATGCCTCCCCGATTGCATCGTTACGTTTGCATGCATTAAATTCATCATCTTTTCTAGTGACCATAATATCTTTGAAAGCTATGGATTGCATTGATGTGATTTTTATCTAAAATTTTGTAGTAGCAGGGCGTATGCCAAGTACATGCATGATATTAAATTCAAAGTTGTTATTATGTACAGGTGACCATCATATATTTTTTACTAATATAAATATGTTTTGACTTTTTTATAGGAGCTAGACATCTTTATTAATTGCTATAAGCCCACAACAATAGAGAATGAATACAAAAGTCATACAATATGCTTAAAAAAGATATATATATATATATATATATATATATATATATATATATATATATATATATATATATATATATATATATATATATATATATATATATATATATATTAATATTGAGTAATATTACTACTATTCCATGATAGTAGTTGTTGGTGCAAAAATCTGCCGGCGTCGGAGAAGCTGGAGTCGAGAGAGTCGCGGTCACCGCCGGGACCTGCAAAGAAAGTTTAAATCGGAGTTGGGGGTGCTCCAGCAAGACCCTCCGACGCTCAAGTCAGTTCTCTGCCTCAACAAGAATGGAGTGCTCGAACGAAAATTTTAGCAGAGTTTTGAGATAGAGATTAGAGCTTAGAGAATAACGCATCTGGGGGTCCCCTTTTATAGGTGGAGGGTGTAACAGATCGACAGTGACATCTGTAACCGCCTGGTAGTGGGCTGTTCGGGGCCATGAGGAGTTTGTTACGGAGAGTAGTGGAGTAGAGTCGTGGCCATCGCCGTAGCCTGCCACATGGAGCCTGTTGTGGAGGGTGGAGTGATGCCCGTTGTCGTGACTTGCTAGAGCATGATGGAGCCACGTGGGATCTGTTACAGGAAGTGGAGCAGAGTCGTGGCCATTACTGTGGCCTACCAGGGAGTCTAGGCCCATCGGCCGAAGCTCGGTTGGGGTGTTTGGTGGAGAGGAGGAGCTCTCCGTCTAAGAGGAGCTCGGATGTTGTTGGCGAGCCTTCTACCGTTGGATGCCTGGGCGCTAGTACTGCAGTCGAAGGTCATCTGCTGTAGAAGCTCGATCAGGGGCTTTCTGTGGACGAAGTTCGGTTTCATGCCGAATCTGACAGAAGGTCAACCGGTAGTGGATGTCGGATGGCGCTGGAGAGGTTCACCACCCGCTGGAGGGGTCCGGCTGCTGGAGCCCGTGTGTCGTAGGAGTTCGTCCGAAATCTATCCGCTACAGAAGTTCGGTCAGAGTCTGGTTCCCGTGGAAGTCCGGATGGAGATCATTTGTTGAGGAAGCTCGGCCGAAGCCTGCCTGCAATAGAAGTTCGGAAGGAATTCGTTCACAATAGAAGCTCAAATGGAGGCTTACAGTAGAAATCAAATGTGGACTGCTCGTAGTAGAAATTCGAAGTAGATCGCTTGTAGTGGTAGCTCGGAGTAGATCGCTTGTAGTAGAAGTGTTGCCCAGCTATGCAACCCAAGAAGGGGGGTGAATTGGGTTTTTAAAAAATTTAAGCTTAACTAATTACTTATGAAAAGTATTTGTTAAAAGCTTGATGAATGAGGAGAAAGAATTTAATTCAAGATTAATTACCTAAAGCAAGAATGCAAGGATATAATAAAGAAATAAAGAGAAATAATAAAGCACACCACAAACACAAGGATTTATAGTGGTTCGGTGCCAACCTTGCACCTACATCTACTCCCTAAGCTCCTACTTGGGAATTCCAATCCACTATACTTATATTCAACCCGAATACAAATGTCGGAAACTCCGACACTAGCTATCCCAAGCTAGTCCACTTATTTTTCGGGTACAAGCCAACCCAAAACACTCCGATTTCAGGTTCGGATCAACCTTCCCTTATTTTGGAAACCCTCCAAAAACAAGAACAATTACTCACAAAGAGTAAGACAGTTTAGAGCACAAATAAGTACAAGAATAGCTCCTTAAATGAGCGAATATAACATTAAATACACTTACTCAAATGAAGAAGCCCCTTTTGGATTTCCTCAAGGTGGATGAAGAGTTGAATGAACGCTTGAGGAAAGGTGACTTTGATTGAAGGCTTCTTGAAGGCTTTGAAAGAGCTCTTGATCAAGGTTGAAAAGTTGGCTTGAAAAACCCTCTCTTTGAATGCTCTTGAATGCCCTTTTGAACGCTCTTGCTTTTCTCTTTCAAAATCTCTTGTTCTGTGTATATTGTAGATCTCTTGTATCTCTCGTGTATATTGTGGATCCCCTTTTTATTTTTCACCTTTTGAAACCTTTTATAGCTTTAAGAAACAAGGAAAATATTTTAGGCAGAAAAAGAGCCGTTAGAGCATTTAAGGGAGCATTAAAGGCAATTAAAACGGGCAAAAAACTAGCCGTTGCGGACAATTCCCGTCGCAGGGGTCGACTCATGAGTCGACTCATGCTTCAGGGGTCGACTCATGAGTCGACCTCTGTTGCAAAATCAGAGATTTGGGTTTCTGGATTTTTTGGCCCAAACAGCAGAAGTCGACTCATGAGTCGACTCATGCCTTGTGGGTCGACTCATGAGTCGACTCACAGGTCGTGCCAAGCCAAAAACCAGCGTGCCAAGGGAAATTTTAGCGTGCCAAGCAGCTCATTGTGCCATGAGTTGACTCATGAGTCGACTCATGCACTTCAAACATTCATAACTTCAAAAATATAAGTCCAAAAATAATGAAATTTTCACCAATAGATTACAAATCATTTGTTCTACCAAATGATACTATCAAATCAGATTTTAGTAAAATTATGATTTTGCCCCTGAAGAGCATAAAGACTTTTTCAAATAAAAATATTTGTATCCCTTCAATCTGCTTTGTAATCATCAAAATCAATCTAGGAGCAACAATCTCCCCCTTTTTGATGATGACAAAACACTTGAACAAAAGCATTTATGTGAATGCATTATAGATGCTTGAAAAGAGTATGATTCTTTTGGCATGTGATATAAATGGTCATATACAAAAATAGTTTGTCCATTTTCTTAAAGATTTGAAGATATGCTCATTGGATTATGTGATTTTGGTGTTAGAGCAGAAAACTTGTTTTTGTTATCAGAGCAAGCTGTATTTTGAAAATTTGCTCATTCTCATTTGATTTTAGTTTTAGCATCAGAGCAAAAAATAATTATGTGCTTTAATTGCTTTTGATACAAAAAATAATTATGTGTGCCAAAGCATGTTTAAGAGTTGATTTGGAAAGTGTATTAGATCATTTTGAGTTTAAGATGTATCAGAGCAAGAGAAAAATAAATTTTGCAATGTATCGGAGCAAGAAAAATAATTTTACAATGTTATCAGAAAAAAAATTTTACAATGTATCAGAGCAAGTTAAAAATTTTAAGATGTATCAGAGTAAGTTAAATTTCTTAAGATGTATCAAGGCAAGTTGAATTTCAAAAGATGTATCAAGGTAAATAAAATTTCAAAAGATGTATCAGAGCAAGTTGGAATTTTGAAGTATATCAGAGCATATTTAAATTTTTAAAGCAAATCAGAGCATATGTAAAGAAGTAATTTAAAAGTTACTTATTTGCATTGTACTTAGCATTGTACTTTTGATATTGTTCTTTAAATTCTCCAATTCATTCATTAATTTCTCATAATTTGTAGTTTTGCTTTTGATGGGTTGCTTTTTCTTTAATTGCTCATAATTTATGGTTTTGCTTTTGATGGATTTTTTTTTTTTTTTTGTTTAATTTCTCCCCCTTTTTGACATCATCAAACATGGTTAACTCCTCCTTTTTCTGAAACATTCTTTAATTTCTCCCCCTTTAGAGTTTATCACAGATGTTTGCTCCCCCTTAATACAGCAATTATTAACAGCAAACAACAACAAAGAGAAGACAATATTTCAACAAGGAGAATATATATAACCAAAATATGATCGACATCATTACAAAAGGTAGAAATATAAGTAAAAGATGATACCATAAAACCATAATTGTTTCAATACATAGTTCATAATATAAAAGTCAACCAGCTAATTGTCAATACATGGCCCCAAAATACAGATCCTAGAACAAGACACTAACACCTAGGATCTAGTAATGATCATGAGAAGTCATGGATCGGAGTCATCAGATATGGGATGAGAAGCTGATGGATCTCGATCAGAAGTGCGTCCTCTACCCCGTCTGCCTCTGGCATGAGCAGGAGAGCGAGATGAACTGGGTGGCTGAGAACGCTGAGAGGCTAAGGACTGAACAGAAAGGGTGAGTCTGATGGAATCAAGTACGTTCAGTGCTCTGGAAACAGACTGAAGTAGAGCAGTGAACTGAGTGGATGCATGCTCACTCGATCCTCGGATCTCTCTCCTCAGTAACTCATATCCACCCTCCAGTGCTCCTCTGAGCCTGCCAGCCTCTGCAGTGAGGTCTGTGACCTCAATAGTGGACTCCTGTGGCTGAGGATGGGCCAAAGCAAGGACTTGCCCCTGCAAGTCAAGAACTCTGCCAGTCAGTCTCCAGACGGTGTCCTCAAGCTGCTGAATCCGGATGGACTGATCTGATATCATCTGAAACACAGTGGATATGTGGGGAGTCATGGTCTGATCAGAAGAAGTGGCTCCTGGTGCAAAAGTAGTACTGCTCCACTGACTAGATAGCAAAGAAGCCACACGCTGTGATATTGCTCGATCTGATCGTCAGCCAGTCTGAACTCTGATTGAGGTGCTCTGCTCTCTGGCTGATACACTGGTGTGGGCATCCTAGTAAACTCTGAAGGGCCAGCCTCTGTATCAGGAATGAACTGGATATTTGGTGATGCTGCCCTGAAGTCATGGACAGGAGATGATGGACCTTCTTCTTCAGCTCTGTCTTCAGTTCTGTCTTCAGCTCTCTCCTCAGCTCTCTCCTCAGCTCTTTCTTCAGAGCCCTTGATCCAACCACCATCAGTCTTTGTAAATCCCATTCGGTGCAGGGTGTGTTGGTTGAAAGTGTCCACATGAGAGAGCTTAGTAGATGCCTCCCCCTCACAGCTAACTCCAAACCTCCTAAATACTCGAGTAAGGGCCATACCAAAAGGCAAGTGTGCCTTGGATCTGTTCAAAGTCTCTCTCATGGCCTCTATCATAAGTGCAGGGAGGTTCAGGGGGGTCTGAGTGATGACATGAAACATGATACAAACATCTCTGCTGGAAAGTAAATCATGCCTACCACTCCTAGGAAAGAAGAGCTTCGTTACCATCTGATGCAGGATCCTCATCTCAATGGACAAAATCTTTGCTTCCAATTTATTTAAACTCCCTGAATAAGTTCCCCTAGTATAACACTGATCCCCTCTTCTTTTACTGGGAGTTCCATATAAGAGTAACCCTCACTAGGCAAATGAAGTATTTCTCCCAATATACTAGAATCCAAGCAAATATCAATACCCTTGACTGTTGAAGTCACTGACCCATTTCCATAATGTAGATTCTGGTAGAATTCTCTAACTAGGTCAACATAGGTGACTTCCTTAAGGGAGCAGTAGAAACCCCATCCTTGGTTTTTAATCTTAGTTGCAAATGTAAAACCCTCTTTTTCAAAGAACCGAAAATCTATATTCTTCCCGGTTTCAACTTTTCTATCAGATAGAGGATTCTTACTGGGGCTTAGGGAGGATTGAGGGGGACCTTGAGCAGATACTGAAGCTGGAGTGGGAGCAGTGGAAGACTGAGCAGCTTGCCTTTTCTTTCGGACATTTTCTTCAGGCTCACGGACTGACTTTCTTCTTTGGGGAAGCTTCATCTTCGGAGCCATATTCACTACAGTAGCAGGCAAGGAGACTTGGAGGAACAAGTGAATGAGTGGAGGAGGGATCACAAGAGAGTGAAGAGGGATTTTGGTGGAGAAAAGAGGTGGATTTGGGAAGAACGGTGGAGTGCTAGGGCACGCTCCAACCGTGCCAAACAATGGGAGAAAGCACAAAAATCCTTTCCAAGGTGGCGATTTTTGGTGGAGAGGAGGAGGGAGAAGTGCCTCGAACTAGATCCTTGGATTTGGAGCAAAAGAAATGGAGAAGTCGGCTTTTGGAAGGAGGAAGATGAAAGGATGAGTCGGCTCACGAACAGGATCCCATATAAAAACAATGAGCCCGTGGGAAGTTTGAGGAAATAACAAGTTTGCCATTGAGTCGACTCATGGGGGTCGACTCATGAAGTTCAGAAATTCAGAAAAAATATGAATAAATTCCAAAAAAATTTGAAATTTTGGGAGAAGGAGTTTTGCTCAAAGATAAGTTTTTAGAATGATAAACTTGAGCTTTTGGGACCAGGATAGATGTTGAAATTGAGCTCTAAGAATTTTTGACATCAATTCTTGGAAATTGAGAAAAATTTAGGCATATGGATCTAGAATTCCTAGATTTCTCCTAATTTCACAGAATCTATCCTCACTAAGGGCCTTTGTAAAGATATCAGCTAATTGATTTTCAGTGCAAACATATTCAAGAATTATATTTTTGTTTTGAACATGTTCTCTTATAAAATGATGTCTTATTTCAATATGTTTGGATCTTGAGTGTTGAATTGGATTTTTAGATAGATTTATGGCACTTGTGTTATCACATCTTATTGGTGTTTCATTAAGTTTGATTCCAAAGTCTTCGAGTTGTTGCTTAATCCACAAGATTTGAGCACAACAACTTCCGGCTGCAATGTATTCGGCCTCAGCCGTAGACAGTGCACCGAATTTTGTTTCTTGCTAAACCATGAGATTAGGTTAACTCCAAGAAATTGGCAAGTTCCACTTGTGCTTTTTCTATCTAATTTACATCCAGCAAAATCAGCATCTGAATATCCTAATAAATCAATTTGTGAGTCCTTAGAGTACCATAACCCTAGAGTTTGAGTACCATTTAAGTATCTAAGGATTCTTTTAACAGCATTCAAATGAGATTCTTTAGGATTAGATTGATATCTAGCACATAAACAAACACTAAACATGATATCAGGCCTACTTGCAGTTAAATATAATAATGAGCCAATCATACCTCTATAGTATTTTAAGTCTACACATTTACCTTCATCATCCTTGTCAAGCTTACATGAGGGACTCATTGGTGTGCCAATTGGTTTGCAGTTCTCCATTCCAAATCTTTTGAGTAGTTCCTTGGTGTACTTGCTTTGGGTGATGGAGATTCCCTCTTTTGATTGTTTGATTTGGAGTCCGAGGAAGAAGGTGAGTTCTCCCATCATGCTCATCTCGAACTCCCCCTGCATAAGCTTAGCAAAGTCTTGACAAAGGGATTCATTAGTAGACCCAAAAATTATGTCATCAACATAAATTTGTATAACTAGCATATCATTTTGATTTCTTTTAATAAAGAGGGTTGTATCTACATTACCTCTTGAAAAACATTATTTAGTAGAAATTTGCTTAGCCTATCATACCATGCTCTAGGTGCTTGTTTTAATCCATATAAAGCTTTATTTAATCTAAAGACATGATTAGGAAAAGCATGATTTTCAAATCCAGGGGTTGTTCTACATATACTTCTTCAGCAATATATCCATTTAAAAATGCACTTTTAACATCCATTTGAAATAATTTGAATTTCATAAAGCAAGCATATGCAAGTAGAAGTCTAATAGCTTCTAATCTAGCAACAGGTGCAAAGGTTTCATCAAAATCAATTCCTTCTTCTTGATTATATCCCTTAGCAACCAGTCTTGCTTTATTTCTAATTACATTTCCATGCTCATCTAATTTGTTTCTAAAGACCCATTTTGTGCCAATTATTGAATAATTTTTAGGTCTTGATACTAAGGTCCAAACATTATTTCTTTCAAATTGATTAAGTTCCTCTTGCATTGCATTAATCCAATTATGATCATTTTCAGCTTCTTCAAAAGTTTTAGGTTCAAGATGAGATACAAAAGCACAATGATTAACTACATCTCTAAGTGAAGAACGGTTTTTACCCCATGCATAGGATCACCAATAATTAACTCCTTAGGGTGGTTGTGAACATACCTCCATTCCTTGGGTAGGTCATTTGTACCTTGAGGTTGTTCTTGAATTTCTTCACCTCTCTCATCTTGTTTGTCTTCTTGATCTTTGTCTTCTGGAGTTGCTGAATCTTTCAGAGTGATCTCCTTCATACCTTCTATTAGTGGATCTGCATCATCAACACCCTCATTCTTCCTTGAAGGAAGATCGTTAGATTCATCAAAAACAACATGTATGGACTCCTCAACTACTAAAGTTCTTTTGTTGAAAACTCTAAATGCTTTACTAGTGGAGGAGTAACCTAGAAAGATTGCTTCATCTGATTTTGCATCAAATTTACAAGTTTTCTTTGCCATTATTTAATACAAAACATCGGCAACCAAAAACATGAAAATATGCAATATTTGGTTTTCTTCCTTTCCAAAGTTCATAGGGGGTTTTCTTTAAAAATTGTCTAATCAAAGCACGATTTAAAATGTAACATGCTGTGTTAATTGCTTCCGCCCAAAAATATCTTGGAAGGTTGCTTTCACAAAGCATGGTACGGGCCATTTCTTCTAAGGTTCTATTTTTTCTTTCAACTACCCCATTCTGTTGGGGTGTCCTAGGAGCAGAGAAGTTATGGCCAATTCCATTTTCATCACAAAAATTTTCAAAGTCTTGATTTTCAAATTCAGTTCCATGATCACTTCTAATATTTTGAATTGAAAACCCTTTTTCATTAGTGACTTTTCGGTGAAATTTAGTGAAAATATGAAAAGTTTCATCTTTGTGTGCCAAAAAGAAAACCCAAGTAAAACGAGAGTAATCATCTATAATTACAAAACCATATCGTTTTCCTCCTAGACTAGTGGTTCTAGTTGGTCCAAATAAGTCCATATGCAAGAGCTCTAAAGGTCTAGAAGTTGAAACAATATTTTTGGATTTAAATGAAACTCTAGTTTGTTTACCTAATTGGCATGCATCACAAATTCTATCCTTTTCAAAATTCAGTTTTGGCAAACCAAGAACTAATTCTTTCTTAATTAATTTTGAAAGAGAATGCATGCTAATATGTGCAAGTCTACGATGCCACAGCCAACTAGTCTCATTAACTTTAGCATTCAAGGATACTAGGCATTGCATGTCTAATTTGGCTAAATCATTCAAATCTACCATATAAACATTGCCATGCCTATGTCCTATAAATTTAATGCCATCGTTAATAGGACTAGTCACAATGCAAACAGATGATTCAAAAACAACTTTATACCCTTTATCACAAAATTGACTAATGCTAAGTAAGTTATGCTTTAAACCTTTAACTAACAAAATATTTTAATGTATTTGGAGGGAGTGATACCAATGTTACCTATCCCGATGATCTTTCCTTTGCCATTATCTCCAAAGGTGACCATCCCTCCATCCTTAGCATCAAGCGTGATGAATTGTGATTCATCACCAGTCATGTGTCTCGAGCATCCACTGTCAAGATACCATTTCTGTTTCCTCCTTGGGATGCTAGACACACCTGCAAGCAAAAGTCAAGTTCTGTCTTAGGTACCCAAGCTTTCTTGGGTCCTTTTAGGTTAGTCAAAATGGTTCCTTTTGGAACCCATATTTTCTTTATAGTTGTGTTTGCAGATTTGTTAATAAGGCATGTGTATGATTTATGTCCTATTCTACCACATTTGAAACAAGTAATATTTGTAGACTTGTTACTTGAATAATTTACATAAATATTCTTCAGAAATTTTTGTTTCTTCAAGGGGTTATAGCCAAGTCCAGCCTTATCATATACAGCTTTTTGATTATCAAGAATCATATTTAGTTTGTTTGAACTTAAGGTGAACTTATCTACTATAGGTTTCAGCTTGTTAATTTCATTCTTTAAGCTTTGATTTTCTTGAATCAAGGTGGATTTTTCAATTGAAAGGTTTTCAGCTTGTTTCACTAAGGACTGATTTTTCAATTTCAGTTCTTTATTTTTCATCCCTAGTTTCTTTAATTCATCAATTAAATCATAGAATGCTTCATGCAATTCTTCAAAAGTAAATTCACTAGGGGATTCAGAAGTTACCTCATTTTCGTGTGCCATAAGGCACAGGTTGGCTTGTTCTGTTGAGGTTTCCTCATCGGAGCTTGAGTCATCACTCGCACTCCAAGTCGCCATCATTGCTTTCTTTTTGAACTTTTTGGGACCTTTCTTCAGTTGTGGACATTCGGATTTGAAATGTCCCGGCTTCTTGCACTCGTAGCATATAAGGGGTTGATCTTTCTCTTTCTCTTTGCTTTGTTCCCTTTTGTGAATGACTTCTTTCTCATCCCCTGTTTCCTTTTTCTTAGAAACTTCTTAAATCTTCGGGTGATGAGTGCCATCTCTTCATCCTGTTCTTCATCTTCAGTGTCATCCGTTTCATCATCAGGCGAAGCTGTGGATTTGAGGGCAATGGTTCTTTTCTTTTTGACTTCATCCTCTTGATGTTGCTTCATGCTAAGTTCATGAGTCATCAAGGATCCAAGAAGCTCTTCTAGAGGTAGAGTGTTCAAGTCCTTTGCTTCTTGGATGGCAGTCACCTTGGCTTCCCAAGTTCTTGGCAATGACCTGAGAATCTTCCTTACAAGCTCACTGTTAGTATAAGATTTGCCAAGACTCTTCAAACCATTAATTATATCAGTAAAATGAGTAAACATAGCAGTTATGGACTCATCATGCTCCATTTTAAACAATTCATATTTATGCACAAGCATGTTTATTTTAGACTCTTTTACTTGATTTGTTCCCTCATGGGTTACTTCTAACCTATCCCATATTTCTTTAGCAGATGCACAAGTAGAAATGCGATTAAATTCATTTGCATCAAGTGCACAATAAAGAACATTCATAGCTTTAGCATTTAATTGTGCCAATTTCTTATCAACCTCATCCCATTCTTTCTCGGATTTGGTTGACTCCTCACCATCTATAATCTTGGTGGGTGTGTGAGGACCGTTCACTATGATACTCCACATATCATAGTCGAGTGCTTGTATGAATATCTTCATCCGAGCTTTCCAATAGGTGTAATTAGACCATTGAAAAGTGGAGGTCGGTTGGTAGATTGCCCCTCGGCTAGAGAAGTACCGACATGGGTTGCCATAGATCTTTGGCTCTTTGATTGTTAGATCAAAGAAGGGCTAGAGCACCGGCTCTGATACCACTTGTTGCCCAGCTATGCAACCCAAGAGGGGGGGGTGAATTGGGTTTTTAAAAAATTTAAGCTTAACTAATTACTTATGAAAAGTATTTGTTAAAAGCTTGATGAATGAGGAGAAAGACTTTAGTTCAAGATTAATTACCTAAAGCAAGAATGCAAGGATATAATAAAGAAATAAAGAGAAACAATAAAGCACACCACAAACACAAGGATTTATAGTGGTTCGGTGCCAACCTTGCACCTACATCCACTCCCCAAGCTCCTACTTGGGAATTCCAATCCACTATACTTGTATTCAACCCGAATACAAACGTCGAAACTCCGACACTAGCTATCCCAAGCTAGTCCACTTTTTCTCGGGTACAAGCCAACCCAAAACACTCCGATTTCAGGTTCGGATCAACCTTCCTTGTTTTGGAAACCTCCAAAAACAAGAATAATTACTCACAAAGAGTAAGACAGTTTAGAGCACAAATAAGTACAAGAATAGCTCCTTAAATGAGCGAATATAACATTAAATAACTTTACTCAAATGAAGAAGCCCCTTTTGGATTTCCTCAAGGTGGATGAAGAGTTGAATGAATGCTTGAGGAAAGGTGAACTTTGATTGAAGGCTTCTTGAAGGCTTTGAAAGAGCTCTTGATCAAGGTTGAAAAGTTGGCTTGAAAAACCCTCTCTTTGAATGCTCTTGAATGCCCTTTTGAACGCTCTTGCTTTTCTCTTTCAAATCTCTTGTATCTCTCGTGTATATTGTAGATCCCTGTCTCTCTCGTGTATATTGTGGATCCCCTGTTTGTTTTTCACCTTTTGAGACCTTTTATAGCTTTAAGAAACAAGAAAAATATTTTAGGCAGAAAAGAGCCGTTAGAGCATTTAACGTGAGCATTAAAGGCAATTAAATGGACAAAAAACTAACCGTTGTGGATAATTCCCGTCGCAGGGGTCGACTCATGAGTCGACTCATGCTTCAGGGGTCGACTCATGAGTCGACCTCTGTTGCAAAGATCAGAGATTTGGGTTTCTGGATATTTTGGCCCAAAACAGCAGAAGTCGACTCATGAGTCGACTCATGCCTTGTGGGTCGACTCATGAGTCGACTCACAGGTCGTGCCAAGCCAAAAAAACCAGCGTGCCAAGGAAATTTTAGCATGCCAAGCAGCTCATTTTGCCATGAATTGACTCATGAGTCGACTCATGCACTTCAAACATTCATAACTTCAAAAATATAAGTCCAAAAATAATGAAATTTTCACCAATAGATTACAAATCATTTGTTCTACCAAATGATACTATTAAATCAGGATTTTAGTAAAATTACGATTTTGCCCCTGAAGAGCATAAAGACTTTTTCAATTAAAAATATTTGTATCCCTTCAATCTGCTTTGTAATCATCAAAA
>NC_026003.2:89303202-89445262 GCF_000442705.2 Elaeis guineensis | reverse complement strand
CTCTCTTCTGTTCTTCTCTTTTTCTTCTTTTTCTCTTCACATTTGATTTCACGTTTGATCCGCTATTTAATCTGCAATTTCTTTCATCAAATTAAGCATTTTGTAGCATTAGAAGCAAGAGAAAACAATTTAGGCAGATAAAGAGCCGTTAGAGGATTTTTAGGAAGCATAAATGGCAATTAAAACAGGCAAAAAAATAGCCGTTGCTGACATTTCCCGTCGCAGGGGTCGACTCATGAGTCGACTCATGCTTCAGGGGTCGACTCATGAGTCGACCTCTGTTGCAAAAACCAGAGAATGCTTTTCTGGAATTTCTTGGCTCAAATTAGCAGGGGTCGACTCATGAGTCGACTCATGCCTTGTGGGTCGACTCATGAGTCGACTCACAGGTCGTGCCAAGCCAGAAAACTACGTGCCAAGGAGAATTTTTGCGTGCCAATCAGCTCACAGTGCCATGAGTTGACTCATGAGTCGACTCATGCACTTCAAACCTTCATAACTTCAAAAATATAAGTCCAAACACAATAAAATTTTCACCAATAGATTTCAAATCATTTGTTCTACCAAATGGTACTATTAAATCAGGATTTTAGTGAAATTATGATTTTGCCCTTGAAGACCATAAGGACTTTTTCATTTTAAAATATTGTATCCCTTCAATCTGCTTTGTAATCATCAAAATCAATCTAGGAGCAACAAGGATGAAGCACATCGATATTAGGTATCACCAGATTAGAGAGCTTATAGAAAAGATAAGGTGGAGTTGGTGAAGATTCACACCAAGAAGAATCCAGTGGATGCACTGATGAAAATACTTCCATGAGACAGCTTTCGAAGATGTGTGACATTGATGTACTTGATGGATAGGATGAATTGGCTGAGGCCTTGGGGCATCAAGATGGAGATTATTGGGCCTCATGTGGTGCTCTCAAGGCTCAGGGGACCAAGACTTAGGCCAAAGTCCAAAGTCCATGATAGGGTCACAGGATTTCTAGGGCTAGTTTGGGCCTTAGGATGAAAGGTTATCAACCTTTTGGGTTCTGAGGTTTAGAAGATTTGGGCTTCAGGGGGTGCAGGCTAACTTGTTTATGGGTTGGATTTGAGTCCAAGGTGTGAGGACACATGAGTCCATGGATGTATATAGAAGTTAGGTATGTGTTTTCATATATTGAGTTAGCCTGAGAGTTGTTTGGTTTAGGCTTGGTATCATGTGTCTCGACTAGACCATGAGAGCCTATGTATTTATTTTAATTCTTTGAGGTTCAATGGAAGAAATCAAATTTTTTTCTCCCAAAACCTAATATCTCTTTTTTGCTTTTCCTCTCTAGTCTTCTCCACATCCTAGCATCAGAAACCAAGGTTTCTTGGACCCCACTTCATAAAAGAAAACTTTGGTGGAGGTGCTAGGGTTTCCTAGTGCTCCTCTCTTGCTTGCTGCCCAAGCCTTGTGTGCCGCCTCTTCTCTTCGCTGCCCAAGGCATTTTGTTTAGAGCCGTTATCAGGTGAGCTTCCAGATCTGAAAAGATGGATTTCAGATCTGAAGAGAAGGGCTTCAAAACCTTGAAGTTAATCCAGGTGACAAGATCAAGGCTGCCGAAGTTTTCCAAGAAGGCTATTTTGTGATTGGTGATTTGCTTGTCATCAAAGGTCTCCATGGTTCATCCTTGCTGATTTCAGAAGTCCAAGACTTGGGGAAGCTGCTCCAACACGCACGGTCTAGGGAGCGGGTCGTGGTCTTCATCATGGTCTATTGTGCGAAGTGCATGATCAAATGGCTGCATGATCGAGCGGATGTGATCAGACGGTGATGATGGCTCTGCGGGCATGATCTGATGGCTGAGATGACGAACAGATGCTGTTTTGCATGATTTAATGGTTAGGGAGTGATGTGGGCATGATTAGTGGTCGGAAGGGTTCTTGAGTCCTGTTAGAACTCTAAATTCGATTTGAACTCGATTTGGGCCTTATAAAAGAAGGCAGACAGGCTGAGAGAGAGGTGTAGCAGCATGTAGTGGCTTGTAGCAGCTCAGAGAGAGAGCAGGCCTTCTAGAGAGTTGATTGAGAGCATTTTATGAGGGTTTTACCTTCTTGTTGAGAGAGAGATTGATTAGGAGAGTCAAGAGGGTGTGATCTTCTCTTGTATTTATTTTCTCTCATAATAAAATTTGCATGTCCCGTAGAGGTAAGCCTTGAGCTAATCCATATTTTTTTTTTATTTTGTCTTTTGTGGATCTCTCTTTTTCCTCTCTTGTGGTATTAATATCATCATCAGCATTGCATCTTGGGCAGAGATCTATATTCTGCACTTATGAGGGATCCTAAAAACATGTGACCTATTTGACTAGACCTTATCCTAACCCACCCTTTTTTTTCTTTGAAACTCTCAAATTTGATGATATTTTGAATCCTATTTGATTGATTTCATGCTTATTTTTTTCAAATTGAATTTCTTTGTGTTGTCTCTTACTTTAGAGTGTAGAATTTTTTTCTAAAAATTTAATATTTTTCTATCTAAGACTAAGCTCAAGTCAGTTCGTAGTTAAGTTCGAGTCGACGCTAGCTCGCATTGGCTTTAAAATAAACCTTAAGTTGACTCCAGGTCAGAATCACTCATTTAGAAGTTGAGTCATCTCACTTTTTACCTTTTATTATTAACTCTAGAAACCTCTAAATAGTTTCTCCAACCATTTTTGCACTCTTCACTTATCTTTTATTATATTTTTTGAAGTGGTCTAGAGATGAAGAACAAGTTAAAAGAAGGTGAAAGGCTAGGAATGACCAAGCACACCCTAATACACCTGTGACTCCACCCTCTTTCTCACCCTTTCTCTCATCTAGTGCTTCCCTAGCCACTAGTGGTGATTGCGAGAAGAAAGATTGATTTTAGATTTTTTTTGAAAGAGAAGAATTTTTAATTAAATAAAAGATCAATGAGCAAGGATTGGAGTTTTTGTATTCACTGGATATTCCCACCTATCCCAGTCTTGTTAGAGAATTTTATAGGAGCCTCAAGTGCGGGTCAGGTGGTGTGGAAGCTATGGTGAAAGAGATCTGGACTATTCTCACCGAGCAATTATTTGGTAGGATTTTATGGTTGCTACATTAGGATATGACATTGATGAGGCTTTTTGACAGAGTAGAGGCACTCCGAGTGGTATCGGAGACTCAAGACATTGATGTTATGGAGGAGCTATTTGCAAATTGGCTATCCATATAGATGTGACTACTACACCATATCATCAAGAGGATTTTATTCTCGAAGACAAGTCATTTTAATTTTGTATCAGAAAGGGATCTAATCATTATGGTGCACGTATTTCAAAGCATTCCACTTAACCTACCTGCACTGATGTTTACATACATGAGAGAGGTAGTAAAGAGGGTGAAGGCCTACATACCCTATGGTATACTACACACCCTCATCTTTAGAGAGTTCAAAGTACTTACTGAGGGGGAGATTGGTCGAGTTCTAATGCAACCTGATACTTACAACATGTGATCGGTACATCATATGGGCTATTGCAAGTTGGAGGAGAGATGGGTTTGGAAGAACTCAGGGCAAGAGAGTTGGAGAGATGAGCTTGGGCCGAGTGGAGTGTAGCTTGAGTCAAAACTAGAGTTACCTCCACTATTAGCAATAGAGCCTCGGACTGTACCAACAACCATATTCTCTATATCTACACCATCGACGACATCAGCTGGAGCATCACATCCAACTCAGCCTTCCTCTATTCAACTAGATGATGATTAGATGAGGAGGATTGTATAGTTAGTATTAGATAGACTATGGATGGAGAGAGAATGTACCGAGGCACCTTAAGCAGACCTATCCCAGGTCACTTCACTTGTATCAATTGAGGTGTAGGATTGAAGAGTGAGATGGCTAGTTTATCTAATCAAATCGGAGCTCTAGAACAGCAAGCCAGATTGAAGGATCATAGAGACTTATCTTCACTAGTTCATGATGCCGCTCGTCTTAAGGGGAGGATCAAGATAAGTGTTGGTCAAATCTAGATAGAGATTAGGGAGCTTGGAGCCTCTCAGTGCTCTAAGATTTTCTTTTTTCTAACTATGATAGGCAGATTGGTGGCACAATTGGAGAGCATTGCATCAGAAGCTGCTACAGCACTATCGCTAGAGGATATGATTGATAGGCTTCACCAAATAGATTTTCATCTTAGAGCCAGCCAACCTATCGTGCTCAGCTTTTTCAGACTTCATAGCCATCCTAGCCTACTCCTAGACCATTATTTAAGATATATACTAGGTCTGATATAGGTTTTTCTATCCATCTTGTCGGTCCATCAATAGAACTAGGAGCAAGGGTGGAGTGTTAAAGCATGATTCCGGCTCCTCCCATAGACCTTGGGTGCAGCAGAACCAGCAACGAATAGATCTGGAGACTTCTGGACACGATCCAAGGTCCTTGACGAAATCAGCCTGGTTGCTGTCTTCTTCGTCAGCCTTTCGTTCTAGATGAAGAACGCCTTTGAAACCACCTCTAAAAAATTCAAGATCTGGTACCCAACCAGATCAGACTTGGACCGAGGTCCTTCAATTCATAGATCTTGAATCAGGGTTATTCTAGATGGGAAAGAAGATAGATGGAGACAGACCTCACAGATCTGTCCTACTGCAGCCTTTTTGTAGATCTGTTGATGGAGATCTCACCCGCACCTCAAACAACCTCAGATCAACTCCAGATCTGAGAGAAACTTGTACCAACCTCTTCTCAAGAGATCTCAGGTCCAGACCTAGTGTTTGTCACCTGCAAGAGGGGGAGAGCAGATCTGGTAGGCGGCTGCAAGGGGGAAGGGGCTAGCGCCTCCCTTCCTTTCTTTCCTTTTATGGACTGGCGACAAGAAACCCTAGGGTTTCTTGCTCCTGGTGCATGGAAGATTGCTGGAGAGAGAGGGAGAAGAGAGAGAGAGATTTGAGAGAAAGAGTCATCTATTTTTTTGGTTTTTTTTCAAACCTATACAAGTACATGTATATATAAACACCGGGTCAAGCGACCCAAACCCAAAACTCCCTTGACCAACTCTATGGGAGATTATGTTAACCCAAGCCCATATACACCCATGACTTGACCTAATCTCACCTATCCTGGGCCCAGACCTGGCCCATAAAGAGTTGGTCCCTTGAGGCCCACATAACCTAGACCTCAAGAATCCGAAAGGCCCACAGCCTTTCAACCTAGGGCCCAACTAGCCCTAGAGCCTCCATGAAGTCCTCATGAATGATGGACCTTGGCCTTAGCCTTGGTCCCCTGGGCCTTGGACACACCACCTGGATCACAACAATCTCCACCTTGGTGTCCCAAGGCCTCAACCAGCTCCACTCTGTCCTTGCGACTGTAGACCCATTTGCAGCCAATGGGCCTCTTCCCCTGTGGCAACTGCACCAATCGCTATGTCTGATTTTGGTGGAGAGACTGCATCTCCTCGGACATCGCCTGGACCCACCGCTCTCTGTCCTAGCTCTCAATAGCCTCTTGATATGTATATGGGTCTCCATTCGCTGTCACCAGGGCATATAATAGTGTCTCCTCGAAGCCATATCATCCGGTTGCCTGATGGTCCTCTTGGGCTTGTGTAGAGCAACACGATATCAGTCCTCGATCCAGCTCGCTCCTACTGGACCTCTCCACCTCGATCATCCGTCCGAGTCCTCTCCACCTGTGGAGACACCTTAGGTAAGTTCTCCACCTGAATGTCATGTCCTCTCGTAGTACCTGTAAGAGGCAAAATCAAAGAGGTAAGCTGTCCAGCAGCGCCCTGCTGGACCTCCTCCTGCTCCTGCTACTCCTCCATGCCTGCTCGCCTCTGTAGGACTGACTCCTCATCAAAAGTCACATCCTGACTAATGATGACCTTCTTTTCCAAGGGATCCCACAGCCTGTATCCCTTGACTCCTCACGGATAGCCTAGAAACACCGTCTTGAGTGATCTGACGTCTAGCTTGCTCCGCTCACCAGCTCCAATATGCACATAGGCCGTGCACCCAAATACCCGTAGATGGCCTAGCCCAACTGTCCTCCCAGACCACACCTCCTCTGGAAGTCTGCCATCCAACCTGGTGTGAGGTGACCGATTGACCAAGTAACCTACTGCGTCTACTGTGTCAACCCAGAACTCCTTTGGAAGCCCTGCCTGCAGCCTCATACATCATGCCTTTTCCAAAAGTATTATGTTCATCCTCTCAGCCACCCCATTCTGCTGTGGAGTCTCCTTAACTGAGAAGTGTCTCCTGATCCCACACTCCTCACAGTAATCCTGGAACTCCCTGCTAGTGTACTCCCCGCCATTGTCTGACCTCAGACACTTCACGCTCCTCCCCTACTCCTTCTCCACCTCAACTCTCCAGATCTTGAACTTGGTGAAGACCTCTGACTTCTCTCTCATGAAGTAAATCCAGAGCTTCCTTAAGAAATCATCAATCAGGGTCATGAAGTATCTAGCCCCATTCCTAGCTAAAACTGAGGCTGGTCCCTACACATCCGTGTGTACTAACTCCAAAGGGGCTGCACTCTGGGCTATACTGATGGTGAATTGAACTCTTCTCTGCTTTCTCATCTGGCAAGGCTCACAGATCTCCCCTGTAGCACCATCCTCCAGATCAGAGATGAGTCCTCTCCTGCTCAACTCCCTCAGCCCCCTGTCACCCATGTGGCCTAGGCGGTAGTGCCACATCCTGTAAGTCCCCTCCTGGTCCTGTACTGCAGCTGCTGCATCAGACTCTCCGATCACCACAGATCTCTCCATGCGATAGAGGTTATTGTCCAACCTCCTGCCTCTCAGCACCACCATAGCTCCATTGGAGATGTTCAGTACTCCGTTTCTAGCCCTACTGCTGAAGCTGTATCCACTGCACTCCAAGAGCCTAGTGACACCAGATTCTTCTCCAGCTCCAGGATGTGCTTTACATTTGTCAATGTCCTCACAATCCCATCAAACATTCTCACCCTGACTGTCCCTATCCCAGCCATCTTGCAAGGATGATTGTCACCTAGAGTCACTGATCCCTCATCTGTCTTGGTGTATGTTGCAAACCAAGACCTGTGTGGTGTGTAGTGATGTGAGCACGTAGAGTCTAGTGTCCACTCCTCTGTGTAATGTCTGTGACCATCTGATACCACAAGTAGATCATCCTCCACCTGCTGCCCAGCAACTATACTCACTGATTCTGAGCCACTTCTTTCTCCCTTCTTGCTCTTCCATAGTGGACATTCTCGCTTGAAGTCCCGAACTCGTTGCACTTGAAGCATTTCACCTCTTTCTTTCCCTTCCTAGACATGGACCGCCCCCTGGACTTGCTTCTGCCTCTGTCTCTACCTATCCTCTCTCCTACTGCCAAACCCTCCTGGGGAGCCCAATCTTTGGTCAACTTTTTCCTCTGCTCATTCGACCTCAGCACCGAGACCATATCCTCATACTCCAGAGTCTCCTTACCGTAGATCAGTGTAGTCACCAAAGAATCATATGATCCGGGCAACGAACATAGAAGCAATAGAGACTTGTCCTCCTCATCCAGCTTCACCCCAATATTCACCAACTCCGTGCACAACTAGTCGAACCTCTGAATGTGGCCAATCACATCAAATTCCTCCTGCATCCGAAGACTGTACAACTCTTCTTCAGCATCAGCTTGTTGCACATATTCTTCCTCATATACATGGTGTGCAACTTCGACCAAAGGTCCTTCGGGGTCTTTTCTTTCAGCACCAAATACAATGCCGCATCCGCCAAACATCTTTTGATCACCGAGCATGCTTTTTTCTCCAATGATGCCCACTGTCTATTTGTCATTCCCTCAGGCTTCTCATCCAAAGCCTGATCCAGATCTGCTTGCATCAGAAGATCCTCCACCCAAATTTTCTACATGAAAAAATTTTCTTTGCCATCAAACTTCTCGAAATCAACCTTCATATTGCTGCCCATAACTGGATCTAAGCCAAACAAGCAATATAAATTCAAGAAGTGTAGAATATACCTTGATGGTACCTTGCTGAAAATTTTCAGCACTTGAGATCTTCAACTTCTCGCACTTGGAACCACTTTCTTTCCATCGTGGCTCTGATACCAACTATTGGAGCATGATCCCGGTCCTCCCATGGACCTTGGGTGCAGCAGAACCAGCAACGAATAGATCTGGAGACTTTTGGACAAGATCCAAGGCCCTTGACGAAATCAGCCTGGTTGCTGTCTTCTTCGTCAGCCTTTCATTCCAGATGAAGAACGTCTTTGAAACCACCTCTAAAAAATCCAAGATCTGGTACCCAACTAGATCAGACCTGAACGAGGTCCTCCAATTTGTAGATCTTGAATTGGGATGTTTTAGATGGGAAAGAAGATAGATGGAGATAGATCTTACAGATCTGTCCTGCTGCAGCCTTTTTGTAGATCTGTTGATGGAGATCTCACCCGTGCCTCAAACGACCTTAGATCAACTCCAGATCTGAGAGAGACTTGTACCAACCTCTTCTCAAGAGATTTTAAGTCTTGGACCTGGTGTTTGGGTGCCTGCAAGAGGGGGAGAGCAGATCTGGTAGGCGGCTGCAAGGGGGAAGGGGCTAGCGCCTCCCTTCCTTTCTTTCCTTTTATGGACTGGCGGCAAGAAACCCTAGGGTTTCTTGCTCCTGGTGCATGGAAGATTGCTGGAGAGAGAGGGAGAAGAGAGAGAGAGATTTGGGAGAAAGAGTCATCTATTTTTTTGGCTTTTTTTCAAACCTATACAAGTACATGTATATATAAACACCGGGTCAAGCGACCCAAACCCAAAACTCCCTTGACCAACTCTATGGGAGATTAGGTTAACCCAAGCCCATGTACACCCATGACTCGACCTAATCTCACCTATCCTGGGTCCAGTCCTGGCCTATAAAGAGTTGATCCCTTGAGGCCAACATAACCTAGACCTCAAGAACCCGAAAGGCCCACAGCCTTTCAACCTAGGGCCCAACTAGCCCTAGAGCCTCCATGAAGCCCTCATGAATGATGGACCTTGAACTTAGCCTTGGTCCCCTGGGCCTTGGGCACACCACCTGGATCACAACATGGAGCCTCATCTTTTAGGACACTCCTTCACCCATTGACCTTCTCTTAGACGAGGATTAGGTTTAGGATTTCTAGGTATCCATTAAGTGATTCACTTTATATCTTTTGTGTTATATGTTATATTTTACTATTATATTTTACTTTATGTATCCTTGTTGTATTGTAATTAATCTTTTTTGTACTTTAAAGATATATATATTTATGCAATAAAATGAAGTCTTTCTTTTTTATATCTTATAATTTTTCTATATAATATCCTTTTGATTGATGATAACAAGGAGAAGAGATGTAAAATCTTGAAGCAAATAATGAATAACTTAAAACATAATCATGGAATTACTGAGTTATTAAAGAATCATTGAAGTAGACATAATAATGCATTATTAATTCTTGTTTAAATTTTTGCTCTGATACACTTTGATACATTTGTTTACTTCAATACACTTTGATACTTTTGTTTTGATACTTAATTCTAGCTTTGATACATTGACTCTGATAGAACTTTCATCTCTCAACCTACTTCAATTTTGATTCATTATATTTTGATACAGTTTTTAGAATTTTTAGCTTTGATTTTTTGTCACTAGCACAAATACAGCATTAAATTTGGCATATCATAGAGCCTTGACATATCTTTCTTTATTTTTTTTGGCTCTGATATGGTATGGATCCTATTACACTTAGTTACACTCAATTCATACTATCTTGCCTTGATACATTGCCTTGCATGTATCCTTGAATCTTTGAAGTTAAATAGATAAAATTATTTTGATATAAGTATATTGATTGCATTATTTGCTTGTACTCAAAATTTTACCATCATCAAAAAAGAAAAGATTATTGATCTAATAATTTTGATGAATACAAAATATTTGAATATATATTTTGATATTAATAAATTGTTGAAGCTCTTATGAAGATAGTTTCAGAAAGCTAAAATCAATCATAGGAAGTATGTATTGAATGATAAGCTTTGGAGGCAAAAATAGCTGATTGGATAAAGTTACATCATGAAAAATCAAGAGAAAGAGACTAAGAGTCAACTCCTCGATTCAAAGAGTCAATTTTGGTATGCATGCATATAGGACAGACTAGGAGTCAATCCCTTCCTAGTTTACTTGAATCGATCCTTACTTGATCTCTAGTTGAGTCAACTACAGTTGACAGCTTTAATGGCTAGTTCTATAGAAATTTCATATTTTTTCAAATAATTTCAAATGGCTAGTTTTTGATCTATAATGACTAGAAACAGTTAGTTTGACTCTTTTAGAGGATTTAAAGGCCACTAAATAAAATTAAAAGCCATAAGAAGGAAAAAAAAAGAGAAAAATAAAGTTAGAACCTAAGATCAATCATTGAGCATTCAAGAGAGAGCTACAAGCACCCAATCACTCAAAAATCTTAAAAAATTCAAAGAGTTTTCAGAGCATTGATTGTAAAGCTTTTTCAACTTGTTCTCTAAAGAGCTTCATCGACTTTTATTTGCTCTTTCAGGACCTTTTACTGTGTTTATAATTGTATTTCTTATTCTCTATTGTAAACAAGTTTCAATTGAGATTGAAAGTTGGATAAAGCCCTGTCTAAGCATAAAATTGGATTGAATTCATTGTAAAAGCTTAGGATTGACTTGATGATATAGTTTTGGTTGATTTTCACTAAGAAAATCAATTAGATTTTGATTGTGAGTCTAAAAAAAGATCAAACTATAATCTAAGAAGAGATTATAGTAAAATTTTCAAGAATGGCTTGAGAAGTGGATGTAAGTGATGGTTTAGCACCGAACTACTATAAATTCTTAGTATTTGTGTATGTTATTTTATTTCTTTATATTGCTCTGTATTTACTTATTTATTTCAGTATTTATCATTTGGTATTCTCTTACTATACTTTACATAGTCTGAAATTTATGCATTATAAGTTTAAATTTTTGAAAAATCTAATTCATCCCACTCTTTTAGGATACTCTCCTTCACCCATTGACCTTCTTTTAGATGAGGATCAGGTTTAGGATTTCTAGGTATCTATTAAGTGATTCACTTTATATCTTTTATGTTATATATTATATTTTGCTATTATATTTTACTCTATGTATCCTTGTTGTATTATAATTAATCTTTTTTTGTACACAGTATGCTCATTTTGTTTATATATATATATATATATGCAATGAAATGAAGTCTTTCTTTTATATATCTTATAATTTTTCTATGAAATATCCTTTTGATTGATGACAAAAAGGAGAAGAGATGTGAAATCTTGAAGCAAATAATAAATAACTTAAAACACAATTATAGAATTACTGAAATATTGAAGAATCATTGAAGCAGACATAATATATATATATATATATATATATATAATATATATATATATATATGCAATGAAATGAAGTCTTTCTTTTATATATCTTATAATTTTTCTATGAAATATCCTTTTGGTTGATGACAAAAAGGGGAAGAGATGTGAAATCTTGAAGCAAATAATAAATAACTTAAAACATAATTATAGAATTACTGAATTATTGAAGAATCATTAAAGCAGACATAATAATGCATTATTAATTTTTATTCAAATTTTGCTCTGATACACTCTGATACATTTGTTTACTCCAATACACTGATACATTTATTCTGATACTTAATTCTAGCTTTGATACATTGGCTCTGATACAACTTTCATCTCTCAACCTACTTCAGCTCTAATACATTATACTTTGATATAGTTTTCAGAATTTTTAGCTTTGATTTTTTTTTACTAGCACAAATACATCATTAAATTTGGTATATCATTGAGCCTTGACACATCTTTCTTGATTTTTTTTTCTCTGATATGGTATGGATCCTATTACACTTAGTTACACTCAATTCATACTATCTTGCCTTGATACATTGTCTTGCATGTGTTCTTGAATCTTTTAAGTTAAATAGATAAGATTTATTTTGATATAAGTACATTGATTGCATTATTTGCTTGTACTCAAAATATTGTCATTATCAAAAAAAAATTATTAAACTTGTAACATCCGGCCCATTGGGCCTCAAACCCAAAAGCCCAAAAAAAAAAAGAAAAAAATGAAGAAGACTCTCCGGGAGTCTTCTTCTCCCGACCGGCTCCTAATCGAAGTCGGAAACCTCATCGGAGAGGAGTCAAGCTCCTCTCCTCTGGCTCTATTTAAGGGGGAGACCCTTCTCCCTTCCTTTCATCGTGAAAAACTTGGAGTGAAACAGCGAAGATCGTCAGAAATCACCCGTGAAAACCCTCACTATGCTTGCCACGATTCCTCGTCAGAAAGGTTGCCGGAGCTCGAGGTAAGCATATGGTTCTTTTCCTCTCTTCTCTCCCTTCCTTTCCATGCCGGTGTGTATGTTCGTCGGCAACCAGAGTCGTCGGATTTTGTCGTACGAGAGGTTTTGATTTTTTTTGATTTTCGGCATCGATGGTTGTCGCCGGCCATCGATTTTGGTTCCTTCAGATGGTGGTGCGCTCTCCTCCGGCTGTCAGCCATTCTCGTGTCGGTCGACTGCTGGTCAGCCAACCTTATAAGGGGACCATTCAGTCTCCTGTTTCATTTTTTTTTCACCCATGGGAGGCCACAAGAAGAAGAAGTAGAAGAAGGAAGAAAAAGAAAAAGAAAAGAAAAAAGGAAAAAGAAAAAAAAAGAAAAAAAAAAAAAAAAAGAAAAAAAATAAATAAATAGATAGATAAATAAATATAAGAGAAAAAATTTTTCTCTCTCCCTTCAGCTTGAACCATTACTTTCTCTCTCTAGAATTGGACTTTCTCTCTCTACTTTTTCTCTCTAAAATTTTTTCTCTCTAGATTGTTTCTCTCTCTTGATGGATTTCTCTCTCCAAAATTATCCTTCTAAGATTAGCATAGTGAAAGGCTTTATTTTGATGATTTTGATCGAGTTTAGAGAAGAGTCCGATTCTAAGTGAGATTTTGATTTGGAATTTATTTAGATTAATTTTAAATTAAAATTAATGTAAGAATATAATTTTGGATAATAGGTACTGAAAAATCTCTTAGAAGTTAGTCGATCTGTTCATTCAGTGCTCTGTGAAAGGTAAGTAATGAATCATCTTTTGAGATATTTTATATTTATTCTGAAAATAAATAATTATTTTTTAAAATTATGCATGATTTATGAAATTATGTTTTGAAAGAAAAGTACTTTTGAAATATTATGGTTCGTTGATTATGCACATGTTCAGTGAAAATTATGATATGTTATGATACAAAAGTATTTTGATACAGATCGGATTTATGCTCTTAGCCTAACTATATTTCAGTGGACCCTGCCAGTGGGGGTTGTATGCTGATATTTAATGGACCCTACCAGTGGAGGTTGTACGCTGGTGTTTGTGGACCCTGCCAGTAGGGGTTGTACGTTGGTATTTAGTGGACCCCACCAATGGGGGTTAAACGTTGGTCATAGTCGAGGCTGTTGAGTTACGAATATTTTAATTCGAATCAGATTTATAATTATATTATAATATTTGAAAAGATTGGATTTGCATTGAATCAGCATGAAATATATTTTTATGTTTATTCATAGCATTGTTCTTGAAAATTATATAAATATCTGAAATATTTAGTTGAGATATTTGTTACTTACTGGGCTGTCTAGCTTATTTTTTTCTTTTTATTTTTCAGATTCAGATAATTAATTACGAGCGTGGGAATTAATATTGGGACCGAACTTTTAGAGGCAAGATTTAGCATTGTCAACTTTATTGAACTTAGATCTATTATTTTATTTTTAGTAAAACTTTATTGGATGTAAGATATTTAATTTAATTACTTAAATTAAAGTTGAATAATAATTATTTAAATTTATTTTACTGTGATCATTGATATCGTGATGAGATGCCTTGCATGCTTATGGAGAGAGTTCTTCATAAGTATGCGGCATTTGCTGCAATCTCCTGCTCGCGATCTCGGATCGGGGGTGTGACAATTAGTATTGTATCAGAGCATAAGTGGATAAATTATGACACATAGAATTAGACATAGTATGAGTGTAGGTGGGTAGACATTAGAAATATTAGGACGTTAAAGTATGAGCATCATAATAAACCCATCCTAACAAATAGATAAATGAATCTAATAAGGTTTTACTACTACAAGGTTATTATGCCTCCCCGTATAATGATAAAAACTACTCAAGAGATTGCAAGAGAGACATCATAACCACGGGATGGTAACACTCTCCATCTGACCAGTGGCACCCCTCAGGAGGAGGGAGTTGTAGATCCTAATAGGAGTACTTCAAGAGCACGTCAGGAACCGGATATGGCTTAGTTAATGCAGACCCTAATCGGGATGGTACAAATGCAACAATAAATACAGCAGCAAATGCTTGAACAACAACAGATACAACGAGATACACAACAACATCAACATCCACCACCACAACATGGAGAGCAACTAGTACAACGGAATAATATTTTAGAATTTAAAAAGCTTGCTCCTCCAGCTTTCAAGGGGACTACTGAATCTTTGGAGGCTGATAACTGGATAATGGAGATGGAGAAGGCCTTCACTGTCCAAGAGTGTCATGATGAAGAAAAGATTCGATATGTAGCTTATTTACTACAAGGAGAAACATACAACTGGTGTCAGCGACTACAGCGCAAGTATGAACAAGATGGCGAAATACTTATCTGGGAAAGATTTTGGATTGCATTCTACGATCAGTATTTTTCTCAAAGTATAAGGATCCAGAAAGAGCAAGAGTTTATTTATTTGAAGCAAAAGGGTATGAGTGTGACTGAATATGAAGCAAAATTTATAGAGTTAACAAAATTTGCTCTGAGATTAGTGGATGGTGAGCAAGAACGTGTTCACAAATTTGAGATGGGACTGAGAACTAAGATTCGAAAACAAGTGGTTCCGTATGAATTGATAATTTATGCAAATGTGGTAAACAAAGCACTGATAATTGAAAGATAAGTCAATGAAGAATGCATGGAAAGGAAAAGAAAGCAAAGAAAGAGAGTAAAATCAAATGATACACAAGGACAGAATAATAAAAACATCAAAAGTTCAACTAAGGGAGTAATAGATAATAAGACTCAACAGATTGATGGTGAGCAGTGCTCCAAATGTAGCAAAAATCATGCAGACAAGGATTGCCATTGGAATACAGGTGCTTGTTTCAAATGTGGTCAGATGGATTATAAAATTGCAGCTGCCCGCTAAATACTGAAAATCAAGTTGGCCAAAGAACTTATGAAGGACAAAATAAGGGTGGTGGATAGATTTCTAAAATCTAGGGAAGAGTTTATGCTCTTACTCAACAGAATGCACAGGCTTCCAATGCAATGATGATAGGTAATAAAAATTTTGAGGATGAAATTTATTTTTAGGAGAAAAGAATGTAACATCTAGCCTATTGGGTCTTAAACCCAAAAGCCCAAAAAAAAAGAAAAAAAATGAAGAAGACTCCCGTAGGGAGTCTTCTTCTCCCAATCGGCTCCTAATCGGAGTCGAAAAGCTCATCAGAGAGGAGTCAAACTCCTCTCCTCCGGCTCTATTTAAAGGGGAGACTCTTCTCCCTTCCTTCCATCATGAAAAATTTGGAGCGAAATGGTGAAGATCGCCAGAAATCGTCTGTGAAAATCCTCACCGTGCTTACCGTGATTCCTCACCGAAAAGGTCGTCGGAGCTCGAGGTAAGCATATGGTTCTCTTTCTCTCTTCTCTCCCTTCCTTTTTGTGCTGGTGTGCACGTTCGCAGGCGACCAGATTCATCGGATTTTGTCGTGAGAGAGGTTTCAGTTTTTTCTGGTTTTCAGACGTCGGTGGTCGTCGTCGGCCACCGGTTTGTGTTCCTTTAGATGGCGGTGCGCTCTCCTCCTGCTGCCGGCCATTCTCATGTCAGTCGATCGTCGGTCGGCCAACCTTATGAGGGAACCATTCGATCCCCTATTTCATTTTTTTTCACCCATGGGAGACCACGGGAAGAAGAAGTAGAAGGAAGAAAAAGAAAAAGAAAAGGAAAAAGAAAATGAAAAAGAAAAGGAAAAAGGAAAAAGAAAAGAAAAAGGAAAAGGAAAGAAAAGAAAAATAAATAAATATATAAATAAATAAATATGAGAGAAAATTTTTTCTCTCTCTTCTTTCAGCCTGAACCATTATTTTCTCTCTCTAAAATTGACTTTCTCTCTCTACTTTCTCTCTCTAGATTGTTTCTCTCTCTTGATGGATTTCTCTCTCCAAAGTTATCCTTCTAAGATTAGCATAGTGAAAGGCTTCATTTTGATGATTTTGATCGAGTTTAAGGAAGAGTCCGATTCTAAGTGAGATTTTGATTTAAGATTTATTTAGATTTAATTTTGAATTAAAATTAATGTAAGAATATAATTTTGGATAATAGGCATTGAAAAATCTCCTAAAAATTAATCGATCTATTCATTCAGTACTCTGTGAAAGGTAAGTAATGAATCATCTTCTCGAGTTATTTTATATTTATTCTGAAAATAAATAATTATTTTTTGAAATTATGCATGATTTATGAAATTATGTTTTGAAAAAAAATACTTTTGAAATATTATGGTTCGTCGATTATGCACATGTTCAGTAAAAATTATGATATGTTATGATACAAAAGTATTTTGATACAAATTGAATTTATGCTCTCAGCCTAACTATGTTTCAGAGGACCCTGCTAGTGGGGGTTGTGCACTGGTATTTAGTGGACTCTGCCAATGGGGGTTGTACGCTGGTTTTTGTGGATCCTACCAGTAGAGGTTGTGCGCTGGTATTCAGTGGACCCCATCAATGGGGGTTAAATATTGGTCATAGTCAAGGCTATTGAGTTACGAGTATTTTAATTCGAATTGGATTTATGATTATATTATAATATTTGAAAAGATTGGATTTGCATTGAATCAGCATGAAATATATTTTTATGTTTATTCATAATATTATTCTTGAAAATTATATAAATATCTGAAATATCTAATTGAGATATTTGTTACTGGGCTGTCTAGCTCATTTCTTTTCTTTTTATTTTTTAGATTCAGATAATTAATTACAAACGTGAGAATTAATATTGGGACAGAGCTTTTAGAGGTAAGATTTAGCATTGTCAACTTCATTGAACTTAGATCTATTATTTTATTTTTAGTGAAACTTTATTGGATGTAAGATATTTGATTTAATTACTTGAATTAAAGTTGAATAATAATTATTTGAATTTATTCCACTGTGATCATTGATATCGTGATGAGATGCTTTGCATGCTTATGGAGAGAGTTCTTAATAAGTATGCGGCGGTTGCTGTGATCTCCTGCTCGTGATCTCGGGTCGGGAGTGTGACAAAACTAATGATTGATTTTGATGAATATAAAATATTTAAATACTTATTTTGATACTAATAAGTTGTTGAAGCTCTTATGAAGATAGTTTCAGAAAGCTAAAATCAATTGTAGGAAGTATGTATTGAATGATAAGTTTTGGAGGCAAAAGTAGCTAATTAGATAAAGCTACATCATAAAAAATCAAGAGAAAGAGACTAAGAGTCAACTCCTTGATTCAAAAAGTTAACTTTTGCATGCATGCATATGGGACAGGCTAGGAGTCAATCCCTTCCTAGTTTACTTGAATCGATCCTTATTTAATCTCTAATCGAGTCGACTACGATTGACAGCTTTAATGGCTAGTTCTACAAAAATTTCATATTTTTTTAAATAATTTTAAATGGCTAGTTTTTGATTTATAATGGTAGAAATAGCTAGTTTGGCTCTTTTAAAAGATTTAGAGACTACAAAATAAATTAAAAACCATAAAAAAAAAAAAGAAAAAAATAAAGTGAGGACCTAAGATCAGTCATTGAGCATTCAAGAAAGTGCTACAAGTACCCAATCACTCAAAAATCTTAGAGTATTCAGAGTTTTTAGAGCATTGATGGTAAAGCTTTTTCAACTTGTTCTCTAAAGAGATTCATTAACTTTTATTTGCTCTTTCAGGAGTTTTTACTGTGTTTATAATTATATTTCTTATTCTCTATTGTAAACAAGTTTCAATTGGGATTGAAAGTTGTGTAAAGCCCTATCTAAGCCTAAAATTAGATTGGATTTGTTGTAAAAACTTAGGATTGACTTGAGGATATAGTTTTGGTTGATTTTTACTAAGAAAATCAATTGGATTTTAATTGTGAGTGCAAAAAAAGATCAAACTATAATCTAAGAAGAGATTATAGTAAAATTTTCAAGGATGGCTTGGGGAGTGGATGTAGGTGATAGGTTTGGCACCAAACTACTATAAATTCTTAGTGTTCATGTATGTTATTTTATTTCTTTATATTGCTTCTTATTTACTTAGTCATTTCAGCATTTATCATTTGGTATTCTCTCACTACACATTACATAGTCTGAAATTTATGTATTACAAGTTTAAATTTTTGAAAAATCTAATTCATCCAAGTCTTGGATTGTCTCTCTAGGCAATAGATATATAAGAACTTGTATGTATTAAAAAAACTTATAGTATGTATCAGTAAACTATCTATTATATGTCATTTGGCTATATATTATGTATTAGTAATCACCATAATCTAAAAACTATTATCAATTTATCTAGAGGTATGTATTGAGACATCAGAAGAATGTTTTGCTAAATATATATCAACTGATCATATACTATATACTGATAAATATCATATTCAAAAAATTATGTATCAATTTATCTATAAATATGCATTGGGTCATTATTTGGGTACATATTAAAAAAAGCCTATAGTATGTATCAATCACCTATCAAGTGTGTATTATTCGACCATAACTGATGACTGTCATGTTCTACAAATTGTATATCAATTTATCTAGAAGTGTATATTGGACATCAAATGAATATATTGTAAGGTGTATATTAACTATTCATATACTATGTACTGATGAACACCATATTCAAGAAACTATATATTGATTTATCTGTAGATAGGCACTAGATCGCTACTGCTGGGAGACAAGCAGTTCAAAGCATATATTTTTTAAAATATTTATAGCAAAAATAGTAGATTAAATAATTTAATCTTCTATATATACTTTAGATTAGATCTAAACTATCTTTTTAAAGATTTATGATATGAAAATAATGTATATAAAAAATTTGATCTAATAGAAAAGACTGTATCAATCGTATCGATGTCCTGAATCAGATCTAATAGTTAGATCTAATCTGATGAGTCCAAAACTTATTATCTAACTATGGATCGATGATTACCACTACTAATGAATGTGATATGAGATCGTTCCCAATGTCGAGTAGCCACACAGTGCATTCGGCCTCTACAGGTAGTCCACTCAAAGCCTGAATAGATCATCCTTCTCGAGAGTGCTAGCTCGCATCGAAGGCTCTGGATGGCTGAAGATGACTCCTTTCTTTGAGTCGAATGGATACCACTAGATCAAAAGATGGAGCTTTTCAAAGAGGAGATGGCATGGAATAAAAAAAATAAAATTCTTTTGTACTTTTCTCTCACAAAGCTAGAACTAGGAAACCCTAGAAGCCCACCCTAGATCTCACGCCCAAAGAGGAACTTTCTTCCTCATTTTCTCATGCATGGACACCCACCTCTCTCTTTGATTTTTCATGCCCTTTCTGAGGTTCTCTCATGTCAAAAGCTCATCTGATGGGGTGCACAAAAACATCCCTTCTTAAGGTGGCGCCCCATCAAGATAAGGATAGAGTTTGATTGTTTTGGTTCTAGTTCAAACAGGATTTGATCTTATCACCAATTCAAATCATATTTGAATTCCATTTTGAACCAAACTCAATCTATATCTTAAGGACTTAGAAAGATGGGTGATAAACCTTAGATAGGCACAAAAACTCCATGCAAAAAATCATTTTGGCATGATGAGAAAGATGGTTGGCGGCAAGGAAGAGTCCTTCCAATCTTGGACTCTAGGTTTAAGTTTGATTTCAAACTAATTTGAATTCAAACTTAAACCAACTAAATTCTAATCCAAAGAGGATTAGAAGAAGGCATGACACACCTTTTGGTGAGAAAATTCCATGCAAAAACCACTTTCATGCATGAAAAAGTGAAGGGCGCAGTGAAAGTGGAGCAAGGGGTTTTCTTGTTCCATTCAAATTCGAATTTGAATTTATTTCTAATTAGGTTTTTGATCCAACCAAATTAGGTTAGGCCTAATTAGATTACCTAATTTAATTAGATAATAAATAATTTTGATTAAATTTTAATCAAATTAAAAATTAATCAAACTCAAATCAAGAATCAAACACTCTCAGTGATTAGATCATCTCATAACCTAATTGGGTCAAACCAAATTAAATCTAATTCAATTAGATTTAATCTAAATCTTAATGCTCAATCAAATTGAGTGAATTAGTAATCTAATCACCAATCAATCCTCCTATAATTTATCAATAATTAATAAATTAATTTATAATAATTTTTATACAAGGTTAATCATCAATCATTAATGATTAAATCTTAAAATGATTCTCAATCATTGATCAGCCACATGATCAGTCAAAAATTTTTTTGAGTGTGACCCTATAGGTTCAAATCTATGCTAGTAATATAGAAATAAACTTTCTATACAAATCAAAGTGACCATCTAGCAATGGTATTCGATGTCCGGATAGGTCGAAAGATTACAAAGCATCATTCATGAACCTATTGGCATCTGGTTATCGTATAATTTATCTCTTTAATCCTAATGCTCAAGATAACCTAGAGTTTAACTGTCAATCTTATAATAGTCAGCCACATTATGTCTCAACCTTTTAAATCCATCACATGGATTATCCTGGTCAAGGTTTTACTGAATTGAAATACATTGATGCATTAACTCCTATTTATTCAGAAGGGTCAATTCCATCTTGACTCACACACTGACTTTGCAAGTATTTGACTGTACCCAAAAATTTTTCATCATTGCATTAAAAATTCAGATAGTTTGGCACCAAAGCACAGTGAATTATTTACAAGTCACCGTGGTGATTTCAGATCGAAGGGACACTTATAGCTATATCTTTCATGAGCTACTCTTAATAGCAGAGTGCTCAGCAGTTGGTCATGTTCAATGAGATGTACTTTCATATTTTATTTGTATGTCATACCAATATCTCCACACCACTTGATTACGAGGACAATCAACATATATGACATACAATGATCTATACTCAATAATCGCTATCGTCCTTGTAATAGCGTATCATTTGATGTTCGTGAACTTATTTTAAGGACTAAACGATATATCCTTCTATATCAATTAAGATAGTCTTGAGAACTTCATTATAATATTGGAGTTCATTAAGAAGATGTATGCTATTTTATGATGAAAAAATTAAATAATAATTTTATTAATTTATCAATTCATATACATTTACGTAATATGCTTAACCATGAACAGATTGATGATTGTCTTTGAGACATAATTCCTAACAACTCTCACTTGGACTAAAGCCAATCAGTATAGTATCATATAACCATCTTCAATTTATCATCTTGAAACTCCTTGATATTGAGGGCTTTTGTAAATAGATCGGTCAGATTTTCTTTTTCATCGATCTTCTAAAGCTCGATACATCTTGATCCATGATCTCTCAGACTAGATGATAGTGATGCAGAATGTGCTTGATGTGCTAATATGACTTTGGTTCCTTCGCTTGAGCAATGGCGCTAGTGCTGTCATAGTACAACAAAACAGGACCATCAAAGGAGGGTGCCACTCAAAGGAGGATGCCACTCCAAGCTCGTCGATGAACTTTCATAACCACATAGCTTTTTTCGTAGCATTAGATGCTGCGATGTATTCCGTCTCGCATGTAAAGTCATCTATAGTGTGCTGCTTGAAATTTTTTCAGTAGATTGCTCTATTGCTTAGGGTATAGATGTATCTTGATACGCTCTTGCTATCATCAAGATTTGATTGAAAATTAGAGTTTGTAAATTCAATAAATTTTAAGTCAATTTCTTCATAAATAAGCCACTGATCCTTAGTATTTTTCAAATACTTAAGGATGGTATTTATTGAAGAGAAGCAAAACTGTTTTTCTTCGAATAGCCCAAGTTGCATCTAAAAATTTTTCTATTAATCTACGTGAATAAAAATAAAATTTTATCTGATTAGCAGTAAAATTAGAGATCAAATTTTAAATAATCTAAATTAAACCTTTGCGGAGGTCTGGATGTGCAAATCCTCTACTTCGCATGCATGCCAAATGCCATAGCAAAGCAGGATGAACTCCAATCTTTCCAACTCAATCAAATGAGGGAGGAGATGTGCTGGTGCGATACCTCACATTAGTAGGGGGATGCCCAAGGAGAGCCCATGCCCAAGGGAGGAGGGGTGGTGCCTAAGGGGAGATGCCAAGGATGAGAAGAAGGGACCTCTCTCTCTTCTCATGCCTCGCTCTCTCTTTCTCTCCTCTCAATCTGATTTGTTTGCTATTTTACTTTGCATCCATAGGTAGAGACCCTCTCTATTTATAGATGAATCTCATAACCTAATAAGTATAGGAGTCCAAACTCAAATCTGATTTGAATCAGTCCAATACTCATGAAAGAAGGATTCCTACATGAGATAGAATTGCCATCACATATGACAACCAAATTGCATCCAATTTTTCACCATATGGAATGTCCCAAACTAGCACCATTTTAGATGTTGGTTGGCCCATATGAGAGAAGAATCTTAGTGCAAGTAGAATTTCTCATGTCTCATCAAAATTGATCCGATTCGAATCCAATTTGAAGCTGGTTCGAAATAATTTCGAAAGACTATCAATCCCAAACTCTTTAGGACTTTTGTACCAAGTCTAACTTAAAATTTTGGATCTAAATAAGTCTAACTAATTTAAATCTAATCTAAAATTAATTAGTACTTAAATTCAATCTCTCATATGCTCCATAGATTATAGATCAAAAATTATTCATCCTCGAGATCGAATCTGAACCTCATGTGTAGTGCTAGCTAGACATAGTCAACTCTTCAATCTTGTTTGACCCATAACTTAATTTTTAATCAAATTAGCTTATATGTTCAATCAAATCAAGTACTTTCAAATTAGATATATAAATATAGATCAATTTCTTTCTACTTTCTTTGACTTGTGTGTGTAACTATAGATTCAAACACTAAGCCGGTAGCATAGGAACCAATTTCTGCACTAATCAAGATACCGTCTAGTAATGATTCTCGATGTCCAGATAGATTAAATTATTGTAAAGATATATTTCAAAATTTATACACATGATTATCGCATAATTCATTCTTTTGACCCTGAATGCTCTAGGATAGTCTCAGGTTAACTGTCAACCGAGATTGCTTCATCCACATTATATTTCAACCTTCAAATCTATCTCATGGATTATCCTGGCCAAAATTTTGCTAAATTAAAATATAGTGATACATCAACTTCAATAATCTGGAGGATCGTAAGTACTTGATTGTATCCAGTAGTCTTCCATCACTACATTAGAAATTTAAATAATTTGGCACCAAAGCACAGTGAGTTGCTTGCAAGTCACTATGATGATCTCAGATCTGAAGGATACATGCTCATATATTTTGAAGGTAGCTCTTGACAGCAGAATGCTCAGCAGGTGAGTCACTTGTTCAGTATGATGTACTCCTATATCTCATCTGTATGCCATACCAGTGTCACCACACTCCTTGGTTAAGAGGACAACTAATCCATATGGCACATAATGACCTCCACTAAAAAAATATCATTGTCCTGTAATGACGTATCATTTGATTGCGAATATATTTAAGAACTATATGATAAATCTCTCTTTATCACATACTAACATTATTCTAAGGACTTCATCATAGTATAAGAGTTCAAGGAAGATATAACTTTATGATAAAAAATATCAAAATAACTATTGTTCATTAATCAATAATTCATATACAAAGAAGGACTCAATCATCACATGATTAGTTTTAAGATATAATTCCTAATAACTTTCACTTGGATTAAAGTCAATCGAGATAGTATCTTATACCCATCTTTCATTTGAAGTCATCAAACTCTTTAATCTCGAGAGCTTTAGTGAAGGGGTCGACTAAGTTCTCCTTTCTATCGATCTTCTGAAGCTTAACATCAACTCGATTCACGATCTCTCGCACCAGGTGATAGCGGCGCATAATATTTTGCAGCATCTGATATAGCATTGTATTCTATTTCATATATAGAATCTACCATAGTATGTTGCTTAAAACTTTTCCAGCAAATAGCTCCTCCATTCAAGATAAATACATAGTCCAACATGCTTCTACTGTCATCACAATCTGATTGAAAACTGAAATCAGTATATCTCATAAGTTTCAGGTCAGTATCTCTATAGATAAGTCATAGGTCTTTAATATTTTTTAAATACTTAAGAATTGCTTTCGCAATCTTTCAGTACTTCTCATCCTGATCAAACTGGAGCCTACTCACTACCCCAAGTGAATAGGCTACACTCGGTCTCATACATGTCATAGCATACATGATAGATCCCACTATCAAAGCATATGATATTCTACTCATATGCTCTCTCTTCTCAGGAATTCTCGAACAATCCTTCTTGAAAAGAGTAATCACATGGCCTATCAAAAGATAGTCTTTTTTGAAATTATCCATATTGAACCACTTCAACAAGGTATCAATGTACGTAGATTGGAACAATCCAAACAACCTTCTAGATCTACTCTTATAGATCTTCATCCCTAAAATGTAGGATACTTCTCTCAAATTTTTTATAGAGAACCGTGATGATAACCATAGCTTCACACTCTACAAAGCTGGAATATCATTTTATAGTAACAATATGTCATCCACATATAGCATAAGAAAGATAACTACAGAATCGGAAGCCCACTTGTAGATGCAAGGCTCTTCTCCATTCCTAATGAAGCTATATGCTTTGATCACCTTATCAAAATACAAGTTTCAACTCCTAGATGTCTGCTTGAGTTTATAAATAGACCTATTCAGTTTCCACACTTTCAACTCGTCTGTGGATACGAATCCTTCAGGTTGTATCATATATACATTTTCTTCTAGCTCCCTATTAAAGAAAGCAGTTTTGATATTCATTTACTAGATCTCATAATCTAAGTGTATAGTAATAGCAAGTATAATCTGGATGGACTTGAGTATTGCCACACGAGAGAACGTCTCGTCATAGTCAATATCATAGCACTGACGATAACCCTTGACAACTAGATGGACTTTATAGGTCTCTATCTTTCCATCCGCTCCTCTTTTCCTCTTGAAATTCATTTACATCCTATGAGTTTTATCCCTTCGGATGGATCAACTAGTGTCCATGTACCATTGATCTCCACGAACTTCATCTCAGACTTCATGACCTCAAGCTATTTCTGAGAGTCGGGCCTTTGCATGACCTCTATATAGGTGATTGAATCCTCATTGTTTTCATCAAGTTCAATGGAATCACCATTCTGGATAAAAAAAACTATAGTATCTGTCCGGCTGATGCAGTACTCTACCGAATCTCCTTAATAGCACCTCTACTGACTTCGAATTTGATTCACCAATCAAATCTAATTCTGTATGTGTTGGTCCTTCCACCTTATGAACTTCATCAAGTTTAATTTTATAGATATTAGCTCTTTCATCAAGAAACTCTTTTTTTAAAAAGACTGTCCAACTACTGACAAACACCTTTTGATCTACAATGAGGTAGAAGTAGTATCCTTTAATTTTTTTTTAGATATCCTATGAACAAGCATCTTTCAGATTTTGGTCCAGGCTTATCTATCTTTAAATGCTTGATATAAGCTGGACACCCTTAGATCCTAAGGTGTGAGAGCACCGACTTACATCCAATCCACATCTCATATGGAGTTTTATCGATAGATTTGCTCAGCACCTTATTCAAAATATAGCAGGTAGTTTCTAAAGCATATCCTCAAAAAGAGATTGGCAGACTTACAAAGCCCATCATGAATCGGACCATAGCTAATAAGGTTCCATTCATCCTCTCCGATATCCCATTATGTTGTGATGTTCCAGGAGGAATCCACTATGAGAAAATCTCATTCTCTTTTAGATATATCAGAAACTCACTGATGAGGTATTCACCTCCTCAGTCTGATCGATGGGTCTTAATACTCTTTCTAGTTTATTTTTATACTTCAGTACGGAATCGTTTGATCATTTCAAATGATTCTGACTAATATTTTATAAGATAGACATACCCATATCTCGATAGATCGTCTATAAACGTAATGAAGTAGAAGTATCCTCCTTTAGCACTTATGTTCATAGGTCCATATACATCAGTATGTATGAGACCTAAGACATCGTTGGCTCTTTCACCTTTTTCCTTAAAAGATAACTTAGTCATCTTACCAAGTAGACAGGATTTGCAGGTAGGCAATGATTTATAATCATCTATCTCAAGAACATATTTTTTAATGAACCTGTCAATCCTATTCTTATTCACATGATCAAGCCTACAATGCCAAAGATAGGATTCACTGATATTATCTAACTTAGAATATTTACTGACTGTGTACATTAAACTAACAAGTCGTGATATAATGTATATGCCATATTTTAATTGTCCACATATAATTACAATATCATTCATAATGATATCACAAAAATCATTCTTTATTATAAATTTATAACCAAGTTTGGCCAAAAGACCGACAGAGATGATATTCATCAAAAAAGATGGACAATAATAATAATCATCTAACATAATACTACTAGACTCGAAGACAAGCTGCAAAATTTTCAAGATCAGAATTGGAATAAGGCTTACCTGTAGTCTCTACAATAAATTACATATATTAATAGGACTTTTGATATCCAATACCCAGGTAGTAGTAGTATTACAAACAAAGAAATTACAAGGAGTTATCATATAAGTACCTTGTGAAGCAACCATTTGCTTCTTTCTCTTGTTCTTAGGCCTGTTTGGATCAAAGATAGCTATATAAGTAGGATAATTTCTTTTTCAATATCTAGCTTCTTATAGAAAAAATACTCTGTCTGGCTCTTGTCAACTTTTGATGGTTTGCTCTGCTTAAGATTGACGGTATAGGATTTCTGTATTTTTTTTCTCTCTTAAAGGATCGACGCCCTGCAGATGAACCTCCCACTAAATTCACTAGCTCCTTCTGATGCTAGTGATCCTTCTCAAAAGTCTGCAGTAATCCTAGCAAATCATGGTAGTTCATTGTATGCTTCATCATTCTATAATGACTGAGAAAGGATAGATAGGATTTTGATAGCGAATTGAGAATAGCATCTTTGCCTAACTGTTCATGTAATGAAAAGCTAAGTTTGCTAAGGTGTTTAATCTACTCAATCATATATAATAGATGATCAGCGACTGAAGCTCTCTCTCGCATACAGGCATTGAACACTATGCAGGAGGTTTTGTGTCTTTTCGCATCCTCTAGGGTGCCAAAGGACTCATTCAATATTTGAATGATCTCCTCTGACTGTGCATCCTTGAACTTATGGCTAAGTTCGTTGTTCATAGTTGCCCTCATCACGTAACACATAATCATGCAGTTATTGAGCCATTTCATGTAAGTATCTCTTGCGACACGAGGAGCGTTGGCTGCAGGTTCTTCAGGTGCCTCATCCATAAGAACATATGAAATCCTCTCGTGCTTCAAGACGATCTTCAACTTTTGATACCAACTATTGAAGTTGGGTCTGGTAAGCTTGTCGCCGTCCAACAGTGAACGAAGGGATAGTGTGTTGGCCATAATTGAAAGAAAAAATTTAAGTATTTTAGTATATAAATTATTTTTAATTCCAAAAATATAGACTTTAGTCAAAAAGTCCTCCCTCTATTTTTACGAATTGATAGCCTCTACTTCCAACTCGAGGAATTACACTAATTCTTTAGCAGGTAATAGAATTCACATGGACTGCATTCAGGTCCGAGTATGGCTCGACCAATCCTAGTGTATCTATGGGTAGGTTCATAACCAATTATTTTTTCAAATAACTTCTAGTAATTAGGTTTTGCCCCAGACATCCCTGTAGTAGGCACGTGGTGCCTCCATTAAAAATCTCAATTAGATCCAACCATTAACATGACACACCAAGTACATCCAACAAATAGATGTCCAGGTCCAAGTGTGGTTTGACCAACCGAGCATTGATTTGAAGGTACATCATGATAGTTATATGATGAATGACAATTCTAATATGTAATAGATACTAGGCGTGTGGCACCTCTAATGCCTATTTGAAATATTGGACCCATTAATGGGAGGCAATGATCCAGTTATCTCATAACTTTAGTACTTTATGGACCTAATAATTTAGATGATTTAATTTCAATGATCTAAGAATAAGAAAAAAATTGACCTGCAAGCTGTAAATCCTCCCATTGACTTTACCAAGTCATGTAAAGATTAGATACAAGCTGATCTAAAGATACCTAAATCAGTCACACTGATTCACTTTAATGGCATAGGCCTATATAAATCGACTAGTGACCTAACCAAAATATAATCTATCATGTTGGCTAGGTAAGTGAGATCAGTGGGAGGGATGTGTCCTTAACTCATCGTAGATACATCTAAGTGAATAGCTCTCAATTAAAAATTACTGGATCAAATATGCCAAACTTACCTTAGACACTAACTGGTTAATTAGTTTCGATTTGATCCACCAAAGGATTCGGGCTCAACCACAGAGCCATAAACATGGTCCATTTATCAGGGTCAAACATATGGACTTGATCAAACTTCAACTATTGAGATTGATTTAGAAAAATTCTAACATAATCTGATTCAATACTTGATTAGATTTAACCAATTTCTCTACTTGATCTATATGTATTTCTAACCCTAGGTCTAACCTATTAGAAGAACCTAATTCATGCTAACACTTTGCCCATCATTTTATGTGGTGTCTTAATGATCTTCAATTCTTAAATTTAGATCATTCAAAGCTTAATTCATAATTAAGTATGTGAAACGTGTGTTTCAGTCTGTAGAACTATTCTACAAAGATTTCAGATGAAGCATACCATATATTTAAATTTATATATTTTCAAAATATATTTAACAATTAAACATGTATAGGTATGATCTAAATTTTATACATACATCTCATACATCATAACAACTTCAGATCAATACCAATTACATCTTATGTAACATGCAATTCAGATTTAAAATAATTTTATATCTAAATTTTATCATATTGTAATGAATCATAAATTATTTTAGATATAATTTAAATATATTTATGATCAAAATAATATATAAAAAATTTGTTCACTTTTTTTCTTCATGAAATCGGATCACGATGACACTCCTACATGTTATAAGAGAACTCATCGAATAGGCAAAAGAGAGATTAATCTCTTCAATCTCCTATGATCAGATGGTCTAGTAATCTCATTAATCTGAGTACTAGACTACTAAGATCTGAAATCTAATTTCATATATAATTACATTAATATGTAATTATTGACAAAATAAAATTATGTCATGCACATATCCTTGATCTTATCCATTATGTTCTTCATCTAATCTAATTAGATTTAATGCATCATATACATTATATCAGATCTGAAATATATCTTATACTAATTATAAAATATTAATTTCAGATTTGATATCATATAGAAAATTAATTAGATGCAAACATGAATGCATAAGGAATAAATTTTTGATAAAATCTATTTTCACACAGTATTAAGTTTCGATAGCATTCAGATAAAATATCCATCGAAACGAATCCAATTCAAATCTAAAATAAATCTCACTTCATAATAAAAATAATAATATTAAAATTTTATTAAAATAAATTTAAAATAAATTTTAATTCATATTATAATTCTATCAAAAATTCAGCAACAGTAAAATTCTGTTATAACAAACTTAAAACAACCTTAATCAATAATTGATTATGCTTATCTAATCCAATCAAAATTAGATCAAAAAATTTATAAAAAATAGATTTAAATTAAATTTAATATTTTATAAAAAATTCTAGTATCTTATGTAATTGATCTCAAAAAATTTAGTTACGCATGCATGTATTTCAGACCTGCTCTAATACCAATTGAAGGGAAGGAAAACTATCCCTCTTTGGATAGCCTAGATTACATCTAAAATTTTTTTTATTAATCTATATGAATAAAGATCAAATTCTTACCTGATTAACTATAGAATTAGAGATTAAATCTTAAATAATCTGAATTAAATCTTCGTGGAGGCTTAGATGTGCAGACCTTCTACTTTGCAGGCACGCCAGACGCCACAGGAAAGCAAGATGAACTCCGATCATTGCAACCCAATCAAATAAGGGAGAAAATATACTGGTGTGACACCTCACACCAGTAGGTGGGATGCCCAAGGAGGGCCCACACTCAAGGGAGGAGGGGCGGCACCTAAGGGGAGATGCCAAGGATGAGAAGAAGGGACCTCTCTCTTCTCATGCCCCTTTCTCTCTTCTCACAATCTGATTTGTTTGCTATTTTGCTATGCATTCATAGGTAGAGATCTTCTCTATTTATAGATGAATTCTTTGATCCAATAAGTATAGGAGTCCTAACTCAAATCTGATTTGAATCAATCCAATACTCATGAAAAAAATATTCCTACATGAGATAGAATTGCTATCACATATGACAACCAAATTGTACCCAATCCCTCACCCACATGGGATGTCCCAAACCAGCACCACTCTAGGTATTGGTTAGCTTATATGAGAGAAAAATCTTAATGCAAGTAGGATTTCTCATATCTCATCAAAACGGATCCAATTCGAAGCTAATTTGAAATAATTTCGAAAGGTTGTCAATCCCAAACTCTTTAGAACTTTTATACCAAATCTAACTTGAAATTTTGGATCCAATTATATTTAATTAATTTAGATTTAATCTAAAATTAATTAGTACTTAAATCTAATCTCTCATATGCTCTATGGATCATAGATCAGAAACTATTCATCCCCAAGATCGAACCTGAACCTCATGTGTAGTGCTAGCTAGATATAGTCAACTCTTCAATTTTGTTTGACCCATAACTTAATTCTTAATCAATTAGCTTATATGTTTAGTCAAATCAAGTACTTCCAAATTGAAGATATAAATATAAGCCAATTCCTTTCTACTTTGTCTAACTTGCGTGCGTAACTCCATAGGTTCAAACATTAAGCCGATCGCACATGAACCAATTTCTGCACTAATTAAGATACAATCTGGCAATAGTTCCCGATGTTTAGATAGGTTGAATTATTACAAAAGAATATTTCAGAATCTATATACATAGTTACCGTATAATTCATTCTTTTGATCCTGAATGCTCTAGGATAGTCTCAGATTAACTGTCAATAGAGATTGCTTCATCCACATTATATTTCAATCTTTCAAATCTATCTCATAGATTATCCTGATCAAGACTTTGTTAAATTAAAATACAGTGATACATCAACTTCAATAATTCAGAGAGGTCAATCCCATCTTGATCCACACATAGACTTTGCAAGTACTTGATTATATCTAATAGCCTTTCGTCATTGCATTAGAAATTCAGATAGTCCGACATCAAAATACAATGAGTTGCTAGCCACTATGGTGATCTCAGGTTTGAAGGATACTTATACTCATATGTTTCAGAAGTAGCTCTTGACAGCAGAATACTCAGAAGGTGAGTCACTTTTTCAGTGATGATGTATTCCTACATCTCATCTGTATGCCATACCAGTGTCACTACACTCTTTGGTTAAGAGAACAACTAACCTATATGGCATACAATGACCTTCACTCGATAAACGTCATATCCTGTAATGATGTATCATTTGATTGTGAATATATTTAAGAACTATATGATAAATTCTCTCTTTATCGCACACTAACATAGTTCTAAGGACTTCATCATAACACAAGAGTTCAAGAAAGATGTAATTTTATGATGAAAAATGATAAAGTAATTATTATTTATTAATCAATAATTCATATGCAAAGTGAAACTCAATCGTCACATGATTGTTTTTAGGACATAATTTTCAATATTTATAACCTTTCAATGATTCTCCCTTGGATCAGACTGGTATCTACTTACTACTCTTAGTGAGTATGCCATATCTAATCTTGTACATATCATAGCATACATTATGAAACTCACTGTCGAAGTATATAGAATCCTACTTATATGCTCCTTTTCTTGAAGAGTTGTTGAACAATCTCTCTTTGAGAGAGCAATTTTATGGCCTATCGAAAAATAGCCTTTCTTGAAATTTTTCATACTGAACCGTTTCAGTACAGTATCGATGTTCATGGACTAAGACAATCCAAACATCCTTTTTGATCTATTGCTATAGATCTTCATCTTTAAGATATAGGATGCTTCTCTCAAATCCTTCATAGAGAATTGAGATAATAGCCAAATCTTTATTCCTTGTAATGCAGGAACATCTTTCTCGATTAAGAGAATGACATCCACATATAAAACAAGAAATATTATCACAGAATTGTTAACCCATTTGTATATACAGAGTTTTTCTTTGTTCCTAATGAAGCCATACATTCTAATCACTTTATCAAAATGCATGTTCCAACTCCTACTTGCTTACTTCAATCCATAAATAGATCTTTGAAGCTTGCATATCTTAGACTCGTTTATGGATATGATACCTTCAGGTTGTATCATACACACCTTTTCCTCCAGCTCACCATAAAGAAAAGTTATTTTCACATTCATTTGTCAGATTTCATAGTTTAGATATGCAGCTGTCGCAAGCATGATCCGAATGGACTTTAGCATTGCCATAGGGGAGAAGGTCTCGTCATAGTTAATACTATAATATTAACGATACTCCTTGACAACCAAACGAATTTTATAGGTCTCCACCTTACCGTCTGCATCTCTTTTTCTCTTGAAGATCTACTTACACCCTATAAATTTTATCTCTTCAGGTGGATCAACTAATATCCACACATTATTGATCTTTATAGACTCCATTTCAAATTTCATGACTTCTAATCATTTATCGGAGTCAGATCTCTACATTACATCCTTGTAGAAGATCGGATCCTCCTTATTCTTATCGAGCTCAACAAGATCTCCATCTCGGATCAAGAAACTATAGTATCTATCTGATGGATGCGATACTCTATCAGATCTCTTTAATGGTGCATCAATAATAGATTTTGGATTTGATTCAATCAAATCGGATTCTGTAGGTTCACTAGATTGTGTCAGTTTTTCTACTCGTCAAACTTCATCAAGCTCGATTTTAGAAGCACTAATTTCTTCACTAAATTTTTTTTTTTAAAAAGTATGCTTTATTGCTCATGAACACTTTCTATTTTTCAGTAAGGTAGAAATAATACCTCTTGGTTTCTTTCAGATACCCTATGAAGATACACTTGTCACATCTAGGTCCTAGTTTGTCTGTTTTTAAACATCTGACATAGGCCAGACACCTTCAAACCTTAAGATGTAAGAGTACTAGTTTATACCCAGTCCATATCTTATATAGTATTTTATTCGCAGACTTACTTGAAATCTTGTTAAGTATATAGTAAGCCGACTCGAGTACATATCTCCAAAAAGAGATTGGCAGACTCGAAAATCCTATCATAGATCGAACCATGTCCAATAAGACTTGATTCATCCTTTCTGAGATGTCATTATGCTGTAGTGTTCCAAGAGGAGTCCATTGTGAGAGAATCCCATTCTCTTCTAGATATATCAAAAATTCACTGAAAAGATATTCACCTTCTCGATCAGATCGATGAGTTTTAATGCTCTTTCTAGTTTGTTTCTCTACCTTACTATGGAATCATTTAAACATTTCAGACGATTCAAATTTGTTTGTCATCAAGTAGACAAATCCATACTTAAATAGATTATCTGTGAATGTAATAAAGTATTGATGCCCTCTTTTCACACTTGTGCTCATCGATCTATATACATCAGTATGTATAAAACCTAAAAAATCACTAGCTCGTTCATCTTTTTCAGTAAAAGGTGATTTGATCATCTTTTCAAGTAAACATGATTCATAAGTTGGCAATGATTCACAATCATTGTCCTTAAGGATTTCCTCTCAGATTAACTTGTTCATTCTATTCTTATTAATATGACCTAGCCTATAATGCCAAAGGCAGCCATCCGAGACATCATCCATCCTAGGGCATTTCCTCGATGTGTATATTACACTAGGCTGCAATATAATGTAAATCCTATTGTTCAATTATCTATGCATTATAGTAACACCATTCAAAATGATATCAAAATTTTTTTTATTGAAATCTCATAATTTTCTTTAGCCAAAAGGCCTACAGAAATTACATTCAATAAGAAACTAAGACAAAAATGATAATTATTAAGAATAATGATATGAGAATTGAATATAAGTTCGATGATTTCTAAAGCTAGAACTAGAATTGATCTTCCATTTTTAATGTTCAGGAATCTCTCACTACCTTCAAATCTCCTACTGACCTAAAGTCGCTACAATAAATTGCAAATATTAATAGGACTACTAGTATCTAATACTCAGATCATTGTATCACAAATTGAGAAGTTGCAAAGAGTTATCATATGATTACCTTGCTTAGCAACCGATTGCTTTTTCTTCTTAGGCTTGTTCGAATCAAGAGAAGCAATGTATTGAGGATAGTTCCTCTTTCAATGACCCTGCTTCTTACAGTGGAAGCACTCTACTTGACTTTGATTGGACTTGGACTTGAACTTCATGGTCTGACCCCCAGCACTTGGCACCTTATTTTTTTTCTTCTTCTTCCCTTTCTTAAAGAGATAACGCCCATCTGAAGAAGATCCTCCTACTACATTCACTGTCTTCTTGTAGAGCTGGTGATTTTTTTCAAAAGTCTATAGCAACCCTAATAGATCATGGTGGTTTACTACAGGCTTCGTCATTTGATAACTACTGAAAAATGATAAGTAAGACTTCGATAGGAAATTCAGAATCGTATTTTCCTCAAGCTGCTCATGCAAGAAAAAATCGAGCTTATTGAGGTGCTCGATTTGTTCGATCATATACAATACATGATCGATTATCGATGCCCTCTTCCTCATCCTAACATTGAAAACAGCACAACTAATCTTGTGCCGCTCAACATCATCGGGAGTATCAAAAGAATCGTTCAATATTTTGAGCATTTCTTCTGACTGAGCTTTTTCAAATTTATGACTGAACTCATCATTCATAGCCCCTCGGATGATATAACACATCGTGGTGCAATCGTTGAGCCATTTCAAGTAAGTGTCTTAAACCACATCATGAGCATTGAGAGTGAGCTCTTCAGGTGCTGAATCTGTCAGTACGTATAAAATCTGCTCGTGCTCCAGGACTATCTTCAATTTTTGATACCAGCTATCGAAATTGGATCCCTCAGCTTATCATTGTCTAACAGTGATTGGAGCAACAAGTTGGTGGCTATAACTATAAAAAAAAAATCAAAATCTAATTAGTATATGAATCGATTAAGCCTAAAGATATGGATTTTAGTCTAAAGATTCTCCCACTATTGATAGCTTCTACCTTCAATTCAAGAAATTATCCTAATTTTTTAGTGGATACTAGAATCCACACAGTTGCATATGAGCCCGTCTTTAGTCGGCTCACCCATGTACATCCTACGGGTAAGTTCTTAACCAATTGTATCACCAAATAATTTTTTGTAGTTAATTTTGCCCCAAGATCCTAACAGTAGGCTTTGGCTAAGATCTAGTTAAGTCCAATCATTAACATGATCATATTCAAAAATTTAACCACAAATGATTAGGTCTGGCTTTGGTCAGTCATCTTGATCACCCATAAGAGAGACTCGACTAAGTCGTCATATTATGAATGATAATTTCAATAGCAGATCAGCACCATACCTTTGGACTGTCCAATGATCATCTAACTATTAGATCTATTTGTTGGAGTTTTATAGTTTTATGCATGCATGATTTTTCAAAATAAGTACGTAGTAAAATTTTAAAAATTTTTAGATTAAATCTAATTTAATCTAAGTATGCATAAGATCAAATCTTCAAACTATAAATAAGATCATCATATGTGAGATAAGATTTAGATACAAAAATCAAATAGATAAAAATAAACATAAAATATACCTAGATATCGAATAATCTTCAACATGAACAGATGATCATGGATGTCTTCCGAAGGCTTCTTTTAGCCGTACAAGTGTCCGCCTCTACGGATATCCACACAAGACTCTGATCTGATCAAAAGCCTTTTAATCTCATCGAAATGCTAGCTCTCTTGTAGAGATCGCATCTTAATAGTTGAAATTTTTTTTTTCTCCTAAAATACTCTTAGAGAGCAAGAAGATATAGGAGGATCTTGATCTCTACGCTAGAGATCATGAGAAGAATCATTTCTTCTTTTTTTTTCTAAAATCTATACACCATATCTCTATAATAGAGATGTAGAAATTTTATCCAACTTTTGGACAAAGAAAAATGAGACATCCATGTCTAAACATGGACAAGAGGAAGAGATAGAGATATCCTAACAACCAACTATTAGTTGTTGCAAGAAAGAAGGATGAAAACCATACCTCACGCCCCCACTTTTGATGCCGTGCGCTCCCCTCCTTTTCGTCTCTTTTTCTCATGCCTTCTCATTTGATTTTGGGCATCAAAACCAGATCTAAATCCCCAATATCTCACATCCCAAGGGTAGGTATTTATAGGCCTTGGATGAGTTTGATTTTGGATAGGAAATAGAGTCCAAACAACTTAGGACTCTACCTTTATTTGTGCCGCCCAACCAAAACCAATTGCAACCACATTTTTACATGCTAAAAAGGAAGAATCTTTTCTTTCTTACACGTTGATAAGGGGAGAAAAAAGTGGCATTGAAGTGGTTTGAGGCATGGGTCTTTTGGGCACACAAAATAGGTTCAATGTTGGAGTCCTTTTGGTGCAAGAAAAGGAAAAGTTTTAAACCCATGGGACTCTTGATTAAATGGGCTGTTTTAATCCCAATAAAACACCAATAAATTTTAATCATATTAAGATTTGATTAGACTCAAATAGATGAAAATCTAAATCTAATTTGAAGTTCAATCTATTTAGATTAGATATCTCCTAATTGGAGGAGCAGTCATAGTCCAATTGGACTCTTTTTTGGTGTTTAAGTCAAACTCAATTTTTAATCCTAATCCAATTAAGATTTGGTGCACCCATAGAAATGAGGATTCCTATTCCAATTAAGAATGCATATATCCTAGTCTAATTAAAAATTAAATCAAATCCAAATCCTAATTCAATTGGGACTAATCATCCGATCCTTTTGGGATTATCCTATAACCCTATAGGATTGATCAAATCAAACTCATATTGAGTCAAATTAAATTCAATCAAATTGAATTTGATACAATCTCCATTGCTCAATCAAATTAAATCAATTAGCAATCTTATTGCTAATTAATCTTCCTATAACTCACTAACTCTTTAGCGAGTTACATAATGTAATATTTGCATTAGATCAATTATCAATCAAATTATAATCAAATCTTGTTATGATTCATAATCGTAATTCAATCATCTGATCAGTCAAAAACTTCTTTGTGTGTGATCCCATAGGTTCTATTCTGTCTGGTAGTGAAATATATTATAATCTCTATCATAATATCATTGAAACTCTTTTCAATGGATTGAAACAATTCCAACTCAGCCCACCAAAAATTATTGATCATCAAAATGATACTTGTGAGTCTCACAATCCATCAATGATACCTAGCAGTATGTAGTGACAATCCAGTAGAATAAAAGATGAACCTTTAAATACAGTTAACGTTTGATACAGTCACTCTATCGTAAGTCCCAATCAGATGGCAGGTCATGGATGAATCGTCAAACCTCAACATCGGTCATATGATAGATTCAATCAGCTTGAGTCTATATGTGATTCTATAAAAATTCTTTTCCATCAATCACAATGCTATGACCATAGACTTAAGGACTCAGTCTCTTAAATCTCATAAGACTACTCCCTTCTGATAGGATCGATAGATCCCATCTTGATGCACACCCCACTCCTACAGTGGACCAACTGTCGCCAACATCTACTACAAGAGCTCTTTGAGACCCATGTTGATATGTCAGTCAAACTCCAGCAGCTTCACTACGAGCAGTAATGTCATCTCAGGTCAAAGGATCAGTCATACAACTGCAGCATCGAGAAAGTCACTAACGAGTAAGTAGATATCCATGTCATTTCTCATGTTGGTCACGCTCAGTGCTAGTTATTCTCTAACAACCATTTGTACTCTCATTTCAGTATCTCTACACTGCAGACTCGAGATCCATCTGTCTGAAAGAAGCAATTCGTGTACTGATCTATCCGGATCAATCACCATCTCTATGATGATCCTATGATCAGGAGCAATTTAAGAATCAACCGTCATGACACATGCCTCAAATTTTTAACTCTTTGAGAATATGTATCATCATCTTGTTAATTCCTTAGATGATTCATGGACACATAAACATGAATGAAAATATAACTGTCCAATAAGTACAAAATCATATCCTAGAGATATGAAATGTGTCAGCCAAGATTGACTTCTAGGACATACATCCAACAATCTCCTACTTGCACTAAAGCTAATCTACCATGTACCAAGCTCTATCTTCACAAGACAGGCTATAGTCTTAGGCTAACTAAGTGACTTAACAGTGGGTCATCCATATCACATGTGGAGTTTTTTCTCTGCACCTCTATGTATTTCTATTTGAGGTAGTCATATATTCTGCTGTTCTATTTGCTTGGATATCTGGTGAGACCTAGACTCCTTAGCAAAGGCTATGGTGCCATTATTTTTACAGTATAGTGTCACGGTATCTAATGGCATGACAACTAATTCTGCAGCTAACATTAAAATCATAATGCATCCTACATATCTACAGTGATTCAGCTTTCATTGATCATTTATTTGGAACCCTTCCAAAAATTATCGACATAGGAACACACCTCATGATGTTGACATTCTACCATCAATATCAGACATAAAATCTGAATTGATGTATTCTCCCATTCCTAGCTTTGATCCTTCTCCCAATTAAGAACATATCCTTAGTTCTTCTCAAGAGTTTAAGATTATTTTTACAGCAATCCAGCATTCTTAGTCTGGATATAACTGATATCTACTTGTGACATTTATAGTATTATCTATGTCAGTTCAAGTACATTATAGCATATGACTATGCTCGAGAAGGTAGCAGATCTCTCTCTAAGATTTTTATGTTGAACCCTTTCAGCATCAACTCTCTATACTTTATCTATGAAAATACAAGCATCCAATTGCATCTATCTTTATAGATCTTTAGGACACTAGCTTTATATCTTTTATGGAGAAATCTATATTCAATCGTATTTTAACCAATGTCAGTTTTGGACACTCCCACTGATTCTTTTGAAAATCACATAAATCTTCATATCTGATCAAATAATTTGATCATATCATTAAAATGAATATTCCAACTCCAAGGGTATTATGGTCCTTGTGATCACCTATCATAAGAAGTGCAATCCATAAGCTATTTTATACAGAAATCTTCAAAAGATCTCTTCTCAGAAAAGCTATTTCATATTTTTTTCTTGGAGTCGATGTCTCACATCATCTCATTGTAGGTTTTAGGATCATCTCTATATTCCATCTCCCATAAGAAATGACTTTCTCTATATCCTCTATTAAGCATACCCAAGTACCTTTTGAGAGGATTGGAGATCCTACTATGTGTACGAGGTGGAAGAGGAATATACATCTACTGGCTTATGATGAGTAGGTTCTTAAGGTCCCAAAGCTCATTGCTCTTCAGAGACACTTTCTTTGAGTTTAACTTTCCTTCCACGGCTTCATCTTGGTCAAATAATTTTTCAAGAAGATAGCATGTCGGGTCACAATCACATTGTAATCCTGTCAGAAAGTAGTATCTCAAATTTTTTTTAAGATGAGCTTTATAGACCTATCCTCTAACATATCCATCTACTGTCCTAGACATAGGCTGGATATCCTTGAATCTCAAAATAATCAAGATTCAATTCTCACCGTGCCATATCTCATATAGTGTGGTAGGAAAAGGTTTAGAGAGAACTCAATTTTATAGAAATAAAATATATTCTTAAAAAAATATAAATAAATCAGTAAAGTTTATTGTGGACCAGACCATATCTCATATAGTCCCTTAACTTTTCTTATCTCGTTGAGCTGAGATATATTAAGAGCAGTCCAATATGAAACTATACCATTTTATGAGATAACCGACAAATTTTTTTCATTGGTATTGCATCTTCGATCTAATCGAAGTACCTATAGAAATTTTTTGATTTATTTCTTTACTCCTTTTTAAATTCTTTGAACCTTTTAAAAATTTCAGATTTATATCTCATATATAAAGTAGAGATAACTCTTTGGTTAGCACATCATATGGGCTACAAACATCAAATATGTACAAGAATAAGTATCTCAGTGATCTTTTTTCTCTTGTCCCACAAGAGTAGCTTGATTCATATTTTCTCAAAGAGATGATATACAAACTAGATTTGACTCAACAATCAATGAGCCCAAAAGCCCATATTTTTTCAATTTGTTAATCATTTCTTCTTTAATATGACTTAGCCATAAGTTCCACATTTACTTTAAGCTTATCTCAATTCTGGATTTCTCAGATACAATGACATTCACTACTTGCTCAATTAAGTTCACATGTGCATCACCATGCAAATGATAGAGACTGTCTATCAAAACTAAGTCCAAACGATGATCATAAGAGATAGATATCCATACAGCAGCAACTGTTGCCCTTCAGCCAATTTAAGGGTTATTTCCTCAGCCCTCTACCTTTCCATCGACTTTACACTAGAGTCCATAGCTCAATTGGAAGAAGAAGAAATCATAAAAATAGTATTAAGCAATCTTGACATGCCAACCTTAGACATGTCTTTGTTCCTTTAGACTCTCCAGGTATTTGCCTCTGAACTCTTTCAAAGTTTCTTTATTAGCAACAATTTGACCAATTTAGATAAGATGCCATGATAGTCTTTCATATGGTAGTTCACCATAAACTATCTATATAACTAATTAGGAATCGTAGGATCAAATTCATAAGCAATTCCTTGTGCATGATCATATCAAGCCTTTTAAGCTCCTTAATATCTTTAATCATTATCAAATAATGATCATAGACTGACTGTCCACCATGTATCACATGCGTTGTGTGACTCTGATCATCTCATAATACTTGTAGATGAATCAATATGTCATTGATAGTGAACATGTGCTCATGCATAGTACCTATCTTAATTGTCATTGTCCATCCACTCATCAAGTATAGCTCGTTGACTATGGATTGGATGAGTCGTTAATAATAGAATAACTTAATAGAGAATATTACTTAATTTTTTAAAATTAAAAATAATTCTTAAGTTTATAAGCCAGTCTATGTACTCAATTTTGGTTAATCAATTTATATCTAGGATTTAAGCTAGAGGGTTGGAAGCTGACACAATGAACAATAGAGAGCAAAGATCTAATTGGATATTTGTACTTATTTTATAATTTTCTCTATAGACTTTTAGATACAAAAAGAGACTCCCATTATTTTATCAGATCTCCTACACTCTTGGGTGGAGAAACGAAAATTCTGACGTGATAATTGGGTTTCTAGTGGATGCTGCGGTCCCACTAATACCGTGCATCTCACCTAACAGTTATTGGTAACATAAATAAACATCGATGCATGGACAACTCTTTGTCCAAATACTTCTCTAAGCATATTGCAGCCACTTGATCTCTAAGTCATGTGGGCTTACCTAACAGTTATTATCCACACTCCTTAGTTAAGCCAGACCCACTGTTCACAAGCAGATGCAAAGCCGTTATTGGGTCCCTTACCTAACAGTTATTGGACCCAACCCCATCTTTATTCCACAGTAACTGTTTGCTAATAGAGTGGTTGTATTTTTCTGATGCAACTGAACCACTGTGATCAATCGAGAACAATCAACGTTGGTAGCACACTCGCACATCTACAATGATAGAAGATCTTGGACTTAATATATTATGGAGAGATTTGGGTTTAGGTCTCATCTAATTAATCATCACATGACTGATGTAATTGGTATGGGCTAAATCAAACCACCAAGCAACCATATTTGAGACTCAATCTTTCAAATTGGCCAGGTAAGTAGAGATTGATGGGGGTCTCCCTATTGCTTTTCTCAGATACCAATAAATTGGCCAGATAAGTGAATGAAACCAATTAAACAATCACCTTTCAATTACTTACCTTAGACACCAAATGGATAATTGATCCGAATAGGTCGGCTTAGGTGAATCAACTCGAGCCATAGAGCCAAATTAGGTCCTTCGGTTAATCGATTCTATATATAGGTGTCAATCGATTCGATCAATAATAATTATATGATCTTAGGCTCTATTGACCTCACCCTAATCAATACTTCACTCGATTTGATCAACTGATAAATCGATTTAGACCCAATATGATCAAATTAGAAATCTTTTGATGTAATCCAATTACAGGACCTAACTTGATCTACCCATGACCAATCCCTCATGCACAAACATTAATTTCAGATCTTAAATCAAAACTTTTAGATCTAAATTTTTTATATGAAGAGTAAATTTTGATCTTGAAATAATTTCAGATCAGACATATAAATATGTATCACATACATAAACAAGTTCAGATCATAGAAACAAATTTCAGTCCTAAACTTACTTTCATATATCACATATATGAATCGAAATTGATCTCGAAACTCTTTTTAGATCTAAATAACAAAATATATATCACATATATACTTTAAAAGTTAGATCTAAAAGTTTAATTTAATTAAAAATTTTAACATCATTCTAGGACAACCATTCAGTATAACAAGTTATAACAGGACAACCTTATGTCAGAACGACATCAAAACTTTTTAGATCTGAACTTTTTCTCTACAGATTTTAATCTAAATCTAAATCTCATGCATATGATGTGGCTCTAATACTACTGTTGAAGTTTTATGATTTCACGCATGTATGATTTTTTAAAATAAGTATGTAATGAAATTTTAAAAATTTTTAGAATAAATCTAATTTAATCTAAACATGCATAAGATCAAATCTTTAAATCATAAACAGGATCATCATATGTGAGGTAAAATTCAAATATAGAAATCAAATAGAAAAAAATAAATATAAAATATATCTGGACATGGATCAATCTTCAACACGAACAGATGATCATGGATGTCTTTTGAAGGTCCCTTTTAGCCGCACAAGCGTCCAGCCTCTATGGATATCCACACGAGACTCTAATCTGATCAAAAATCTTTTGATCTCATCAGGATGCTAGCTCCCTTACAGAGATCGCATCTTGATGGTTGAAAATCTTCTTTTCTCTTAAGACACTCTTAGAGAACAAGAAGATATAGGAGGATCTTGATCTCTATGCTAGAGATCATGAGAAAAATCCTTTCTTCTCTTTTCTTCTTAAAATCTATGCACCATATCTCTATAATAGAGATGTAAAAATTTTATCCAACTTTTGGATAAAGAAAAAAGGAGACATCTATATCTAAATATGGACAAGAGGGAGAGATAGAGATGTCCTAACAACCAACAATTGGTTGTTGCAAGAAAGAAGGATGAAAACCATACCTCACACCCCCACTTTTGATGCCGTGTGCTCCCCTCTGTTTCCTCTCTTTTTCTCAAGCCTTCTCATTTGATTTTGGGCATCAAAACTAGATCTAAATCCCCCATATCTCACATCCCAAGGGTAGGTATTTATAGGCCTTGGATGAGTTTGATTTTGGATAGGAAATAGAGTCCTAACAACTTAGGACTCTACCTTTATTTGTGCCGCCCAACCAAAACCAATTGCAACCAGATTTTTACACACTAAAAAAGGAGAATCTTTTCTTTCTTACACATTGATAAGGGGAGGAAAAAGTGGCATTGAAGTGGTTTGAGGCGTGGGTCTTTTGGGCACACAAAACATGTTCAATGTTGGAGTCCTTTCGGTGCAAGAAAAGGAAGAGTTTTAAACCCATGGGACTCTTAATTAAATGGGCTGTTTTAATCTCAATAAAATATCAATAAATCTTAATCATATTAAGACTTGATTAGACTGAAATAGATAAAAATTCAAATCTGATTTGGAGTCCAATCTATTTAGATTAGATGTCTCCTAATTGGAGGAAGAGTCCTAGTCTAATTGGACTCTTTCTTGATGCTTGAGTCAAACTCAATTTTTAATCCTAATCTAATTAGGATTTGTGTACTCCTAAAAATGAAGATTTTTAATCTAATTAGGAATACATATATCCTAGTCTAATTAGAAATTAAGTTAAATCTAAATTTTAATTCAATGAGACTAATCATCCGATCCTTTTGGGGTTATCTTATAACCCTATAGAGTTGATCAAATCAAATCCATATTGAGTCAAATTAAATCCAATCAAATTAGACTTGATACAAGTCTTATTGCTTAATCAAATTGAGCCAATTAGCAATCTTATTATTAATTAATCCTCCTATAACTCACTAACTCTTTAGCGAGTTACATAATGCAATATTTGCATTAAATCAATAATCAATTAAATTGATAATCAAATCTTGTTACGATTCATAATCATAATTCAACCATCTGATCAGTCAAAAGTCTCTTTGTGTGTGATCTATAATTCTATTCTATTTGGTAGTGAGATATATTATGATTTCTATCACAATGTCATTGAAACTCTTTTCAATGGATTGAAACAATTCCAACTCAGCCCACTAAGGATCATTGATCATCAAAATGATACTTATAAGTCTCACAATTTACTAGTGACACCTAGCAGATGTAGGAGCAACCCAGCAGAATAATAGATAAATCTCTAGGTGCAGTTAACATATGATATAGTCTCTCTATTATGAGTCCCAACCAGATAGCAGGTCATGGATGAATCGTCAAACCTTAACATCAGTCATATGATAGATTCAATCAGTTCGAGTCCATATGTGACTCTATGAAAATTCTTTTCTATCAATCATAATGCTATAGCCATAGACTTAAGGACTCAGCCTCTTAAATTTTATAGGATTACTCTCTTCTGCTATGATCGATAGATCCCATTGTTATGCACACCCCACTCCTACGGTGGATCAATTATCGCTAACAGCCACTATAAGGGCTCCTTGAGACCCATATTGATGTGTCAGTCAAACTCCAACAGTCTCATTGCGAGCAGTAATGACATCTCAGGTTAAACAACCAGTCATACAACTGCAGCATCGAGAAAGTCACTAACGAGTGAGCAGACATCTATGTAATTTTTCGTGTTGGTCACGTTCAGTGCTAGTTATTTTCTAACAACTATCTGCACTCTCGCTTTAATATCTCTATACTGCAGACTCAAGATCCATCTATCCGAAGGAAGCGATCCATGCACTGATCTATCCAGATTAATCACCATCTCTATGATGATCCTATGATCAGGAGCAATTTAAGAATCAACCATCAATGACACATACCTCAAATTCTCAACTCTTTGAGAATTTGTGTCATCATCTTGTTAATTCCTTGGATGATTCTTGGACACATAAGCATGAATGATAATATAACTACCCAATAAGTACAAAATCATGTCCTAAAGATATGAAATGTGTCAGCTAAGATTGACTTTTAGGACATACATCCAACACCATTATCATCCAACTTAATGAGAAGCTATATCTAATCATCATCATAACTATTTCATTTTTAGGGATCTAATAATTTTAGAAGATTTAATTAATTGAATTGATGGATGAGAAAAGACTTGATCAATTAATCTTAATCCTCCCACTAGCTTCATTAAGTCAAATTAAAGAAGATTAGATTCTATTTGGTCTACCCAATCAGTCATAAATCTTTCCACTGACTTCACCAAGTCATGAAGAGGACTCAAGATAAGTTGAACTAGGAGCACCTAAATCGGTCATACTGATTTTTTAGTTAGCATGGGTCAATCCCAATAATTAAATGATCTAATCAAAATATGATTGACCACATTAGCCAGGTAAGTGAAATCGATAAGAGGGATATGTTATTAACTGATCATAGACTGAATTTATGAAAATAGCTCTCAATTAGTGACCACCGATCAAGACTACCAAATTTACCTTAGACACAAACTGATTAAACAATTTCAATTTGATCAATTTATAGATTTGAGTTCGACCATAGAGCTACGATTAAGGTCCATCTTGTTCTAATCAAAGATATGAACTTGACCAACTATAACTATTGAGAATTGATCAAGAAAAGAAATTGATCTAATCAAAATTAACTATTAATTAGATTTGATCAATTACTAACATGATCCATTATCAATAATTTTTAATTCTAGGTCTAATCCAGTTAAATAGACTTGACTCGAGCTAATCTATTAACATGAATTATGAAATTAATGTGTTAGATCTTTAATTTTTAAATCTAGATTATTTAATTCTCAATTAAGTTTTGGACTGACATGAGTTGGGGTTTGGTATTCGAAAACAGTTTCAAATTTTGTAAAATATTTTTACAAATAATCATACAATGATTAAAATTTTAATTTTAGATCTAAGATATATTATATCAGATCTAAAATAAAGTTTTAATTTTTTTTATTATTCATCTTTATGAAAAAGATTATGCAGCACCCCTATATATCATAGAAGAATCCCATCGAATGGGAGGAGAGGGCCGTAAAACCCTACTATCTCTTATGATTGGACGGCTATGTAGATCTATCTAATTATTACTATACTACTCAGATTCTAGATTAGTTATTTAGATCTAATCTAAATAATTAAAATTAAATTAATATCAGATTATATACAAAAAATTTATGTCATAAGAAACCAAAGCTCTGATACCATTGTTGGGAAACAGGTAGTTAAAAGTATATATTTTTTAAAATTTTTATAGTAAAAATACTAGATTAAATAATTTAATCTCTTATATATACTTTAGATCAGATCTAAACCACTTTTTTAAAGATCTATAATATGAAAATAATATATATAAAAAATCTGATCTAATAGAAAAGACTGCATCGATCGTATTGATGTCCTGAATCAGATCTAACGGTTATATCTGATCCGATGAGTTCAGAACTCATTATCTAATCGTGGATTGATGATCGCTGCTACTAATGAACATGATATGAGGTCCTTTCTGATTTCAAGTAGCCACACAGTGCATCCGATCTCTACAGGTAGTCCACTCAAAGCCCATAATAGATCGTCCTTCCTAAGAGTGCTGGCTCACATTGAAGGCTCTAGATGGCTAAAGATGACTCCTTTCTTTGAATCGAATGAACACCTCTGGTTCAGAAGATAGAGTTTTTCAAGGAGGAGATGGTGTGAAAAAAAAAGAACAAAACTCTTTTACATTTTTCTCTGATAAAGCTAGAACTAGGAAACCCTAAAAGCCCACCCTAGATCACACGCCCAAAGAGGAACATTCTTCCTCGTTTTCTCAAGCATGGATGCCCACCTCTCTTTCTGATTTTTTATGCCCTCTCTAAGGTTCTCTCATGTCAAAAACTCATCTGATGGGGTGCACAAAAACACCCCTTCTTGAGGTGTCATCCCATCGAGATAAGGATAGAGTTTGATTATTTTGGTTCTGTTTCAAATAGGATTTGATCTTATTGTCAATTCAAATCAGATTTGAATTTTATTTTGAACCAAACTCAGTCCATATCTTAGGAACTCAGAAAGGTGGGCGACCAATCTTAGATGGGCACAAAAACTCCACATAAAAAATTATTTTGGCATGATGAGAAAGATGGTCGGTGGTAAGGAAGAGTCCTTCCAATATTGGACTTTAGGTTTAAGTTTGATTTCAAACCAATTTGAACTCAAACTTAAACTAACCAAATTCTAATCTAAAGAGGATCAGAAAAAGGCATCACACACTTTTTGGGTAAGAGAAATTCCATGTGAAAACCACTTTCATGCATGAAAAGTGAAGGATGCAGTGAAAGGTGGCGCAAGGTGTTTTCTTGTTTCATTCGAATTTGAATTCGAAATCATTTCTAATTAGATTTTTGATCTAACCAAATTAGGTTAGACCCAATTAAATTATCTAATCCAATTAGGAAATAAAAAATCTCAATTAAATTTTAATCAAATTAAAAATTAATCAAGCTTGAATCAGAAATCAAACATCCTTAGCAATTAAATCATCTCATAACCTAATCGGATTAAATCAAATTGAATCTAATTTAATTAGATTTAATTCAAATCTTAATGTTTAATCAAATTGAGCTAATTAATAATCTAATCATCAATCAATCCTCCTATAATTTATCAATAATTAGTGAATTAATTTATTATAATTTTTGCACAAGATTAATCATCAATCGAATTGACAATTAAATCTTAGAATGATTCTCAATCATTGATCAGCTACATGATCAATTAAATTTTTTTTTGAGTATGATCTTATAGGTTCGAACCTAAGCTGGTAGTATAGAAATAAAGTTTCTATACCAATCAAAGTGACCATCTAGTAATGATACCCGATATCCGGATAGGTCGAAAGATTGCAAAGCATCATTTATGAACCTATTGCATATGGTTACCGTATAATTCATCCCTTTGATCCTAATGCTCAAGGTGACTTGGAGTTTAATTGTCAACCTTGGAATAGTCAGTTATATTGTATTTCAACCTTTCAAATCCATCACATAGATAATCCTGGCTAAGATTTTACTGAATTGAAACACATTGATGTATTAACTCCTACTTATTCAGAGGGATCAATTCTATTTTGACTCACATACTGATTTCACAAATACTTGACTGTACCCACAAATCTTTCCTTACTGAATTAAAAATTTATGTAGTGTAGCATCAAAGTACAGTGAGTTGCTTACAAATCACGATGATGATCTCAGATTGGAAGGACACTTATACCCATATCCTTCACGAGCTACTCTTGACAGTAGAGTGCTCAGCAGTTGGTCACGTTCAATGAGATGTACTCTTACGTCTCATTTGTATGCCATATCAGTGTCTCTATATCACTTGATTACGAGAACAACCAACGTATATGATACATAATGATTTATACTCGATAATCGCTATCATCCTTGTACTAGTGTATCATTTGGTCGTGAACTTATTTTAAAGACTAAATGATATATCCTCCTATATCGATTAAGATAGTCTTAAGGACTTCATCACAATATTGGAGTTCATTAAGAAGATGTACATTACTTTGTGATGAAAAAAATTAAATAATAATTTTATTAATTTATTAATTCATATATATTTATATAATAAGCTCAACCATCAACAGACTGATGATTGATTTTGGGATACAATTCCTAACAGCTACTAAGTATGTATCAAAAAAATTATAATATATCAGTAAGCTATCAAGTATGTATTATTTGATCATATATTGTGTATTGGTGAGCATTATATTTCAAAAACTATATATCGATTTATCTAAAAATATGCATTCGGATGTGGGATGAATATTTTCTAGACGTGTATCAACTGATTATATATTGTATACTAATTAACATCATATTTGAAAAACTAGGTATCGATTTACCTTTAGGCATGTATTGAGTTGTAGTTGGTTATCCAAAAAGCTTATAATATGTATTAGTTAGCCATCAAGCATGTATCATTTGGCTATGTACTATATACTGATGAGCATTAGGTTTTAAAAATTATGTATTGATTTACCTAGAGATATATATTTAGATGTCAAATAAATATTTTGCTATGTAATATATTAACTTGCTATATACTGTGTATTAGTAAATACCATATTTGAGAAACTATATATTAATTTATTAGTAGGTATATATTATGTTTTATTATTAGAAAAGTGATCGATGCTTTCATATTTATAGGAGGAGAAAAAGACTCGAGGATGAGGAAGACTTGATGAAGAAGAAGAAAGGATACTGATGGCAATAAAAATCATATGAGGTGGGCACCTTAATCGGTCATATAGAACAATGCTCTTTTTATGCCACGTTTCCCGTTTCTCTTATCTTAAAGAAGAAACTCAAAAGTCAAATAAGGATACCTTCTTCTACTAACAAAATCTGACAATCGAATAAGTGAAAAAAATAAAAAGAAAAAACTTCATATGTCAAAAAATGCTTACGAAGAACAACAATTATACACACACACATGCAAACATACATACATACATACATACATACATATATATATATATATATATATATATATATATATATATATATATATATTATATATATATATATATGTATGTATATATATATATATATATATATATATTATATATATATATGTATATATATATATATATATGTATATATATATATATATATATGTATATATATATATATATGTATATATATATATGTATATATATATATGTATATATATATATATGTATATATATATATGTATGTATGTATGTATGTATGTATGTATGTATGTATGTATGTATGTATGCATATGTGTGTGTACATATGTTTGTAATCCCATTATTCAATCATTAGACACACCCTACTGCCCGTACCATCTACCTTATTTTCGCATCAGCTTGATTGGTCATCTTAGAGGGAAGCTTATGCTTGTGGATCTGGGATGAAACCATATAAAGTAGGCATAAATAGAGTAAGATAATTAATGGTCGGTTTTTTTATAGATAAATTTAATAAAAAAATTGATTAACTTTTTTATTAACCAATTTATTTATATTTTTATATTTTTTTTAAATAGATAAATTATTTTTTTATGGTTAGAATTTACTCATGGAAAAAAATCTTACTACCTAGAGGATGGCTAAATTATTTTTCCATCAATTACGAAAATAACATTTTTAGTTCATTCCTAATATATCTTTAATCTTATAGTAATAATATAATATATTATTATATAATAGAATAATATTTATATATTATATTATATTATTATATTATATTTTAATATAGTATATTATAATATAATATAGAATATTATAATAATATGATATTATAATATTGTAATAAATTATTATAATAAGTTATTATAATATAATATAATATAGTATAATATAAATAATATAATAATATAAAATATATAGTATTATATATATTATATTATATTATTATACATAATAATATTTATATAATATTATAATAATAATATAGTAATATAATACTTTTTAAAAATAATAATATATTCTAACATAATATAATATATTATACTATATTATTATATATAATAATATTATATAATATATATTATATTATATGAATATAATATAAAAAATAATATAATGTATTATATAATTATATTATATTATATTATATTATATTATATCATACTATATTGTTATTATATTAATATAAGATATTAACATAGCATTACATAACATAATATAATATAATATAATATATGATAATAATAATATAATAATATATAATAAGATAAGATATTATTATATATTAATATATTATAATGTAATTATATGATAATATAATATATTGTATTATACTATTATGTATAATAATATAATATAATATATTATATTAATATTAGATATTAAAATAATATAGTATAATATATTATGATAATAATATAATTACAATATATTATCAAAATATAATATAATATAATATATTAGACTATTATATATAATAATATTTAAATAATAAAAAATATTATGAGAAATATGAATAGATCTTAACGGTTTATTCAAAAATTAAGAATATAAAAGAATATGAATAATAAATTTTAAATCTATTTTTTAATATATAAAAAATATAAATAATTTATTATTTTATCTAAATATTATTGAAAAGATAGTTACCTAAAAAAAATATAGGTATCTGAATAAATTTTTTATCCTCCAAAGGATGGATCCTACGGGAAATGAAAGAAAAAAAAAATCCCATCGCACGTTACTGCTACTGCTCTCGTTTTTTTCATTTTTTCGGAACATCTACTGCTCTCGCTTTCTCCTCGTCTCACTTTTTTTTTTCAAACCTTTGGACGCCACCTGAGATCCTACTGTGATGAACTGCCTTCAGAACCTTCCCAAGTGAGTGGAAATCCAACGCCCTCCACCCTCTTCTTTATCTTTCTATCTCCTTCTCCCCATTTTTCATCTACTTACTTTTATCACTGTTTGGTTCCAGACCCCTTGCTCCCCATCTACAAGCAATGAGAAACCACTCTAGAAGACCTCCGGTCTTGAATCTGGTAAGGGTTTCCGATTCTCTTCGCTTTCTTGAATTAGTTTGTGGCTTTTGGTAGTTGATTTTGGATTCATTTCTTGCTTGGGAATTTGCTTTTGCATTCTTTAGCAGGGGATCGTACGAGCTGATCTTGGTGGAAATATGGGCATGAATGTAAGTTGTTCTATCTTTTTTTAAATCTACTGTGGATTCTTTGTGAGATATTTAGTTGTTGATTTTTCCATATTCTTTAATTCTTTTAATCCCCTGTTCTTGTTATGATTCTTGGCTATGTTTTCTATAAGTGGAATTTTTCAAGCCCAAGTATTTTCCAATGTAGTTTCAATATTTGGCCCTCACTTATTGGAGAATAATTAGAATGGCTGACTGATTGAGTTTTAACTTGGCATAAATTATCAAAATGATAGCATGCCTGTAATACTTGGATGATTTTAAGATGAACTGATCTGTGAAATTTTGTCAAAGAAGGATATTTTTCTGCATAAGACATATTTGTTCCTTTTAAGTCTGCTAAAAGAGGAAGCTAGTATTTTTCCCATTATAGCCTTGTTTTCTTCTTTGTTGGGCCGAGTTTTCCTGTAACTCTGGTCTTGTTTCAAACTGTCGAAACCATTTGATGCAATCGTATGAACATAACTCTGACTAATGGATGGTAATATCAATTCACCATGTTCAATTGTTCATACATCATGCGCTGCTTCTTTTTGTAAAAGAATTTTAAATGTATGTGCAATATATACTTGCCTTTGTGCATATTGGTTTTTATTAATAAAAAAAATTAAAAAGCCGATCATAACATGTGAAATAGTCACGTTAACATGTTAGACAAAAAATTTGATAAGTATTGCTGGCATTTCTTTTATGCCATGTCATGTATGCCATGTCGTATGGATAACATTTATAACTTTCTCTAGTTTTGCTTTTCATGATTCTATCTTGACTTTGGTTTGTTTAGACAAAAACTAGGAAAAATATTTTGGCCTCATGCTTTTCTCCTGAAATCTCATCACGTATTTCATTTTCCTTTTAATGAGTTTAAAAGATGAAAATGCTTTTAAAATATGAAGGTTTTTCAGCATTAGGTCACCGTTGGTGTGGGGTGGATGTCTGGTCAGGACACCACCTCCTAGGATCTTTTCGGTACTACGCGATGCAGCAGGAAGAAAGAAAAAATAAAACAGAAAACAATCAAAATACATGGATCAGCTACAAAAGGACTCGCCTCCACGGGGCATGCAAACTTCACTATGAAAAAAAAATTTACAAGAGGAGATCTCATCCTCAACCCTCGTACACCCAATTTCTCCCTCGCAGAAAGTTCTCCTCACAAAAACTCTCTCTCTTGGAAGACCTCCTGAACCTCTGAAGCGATCGCTATCCGCTGTCCAGGAGCCTTCCTGCTCCTCTCAGCGTAGCAGGCTCTCTCTCTCTTCACGGTGTTCACGTTCTCTGGTTTCCTTGCGTGCCTGGCCCGTGCGTTGTCGCGCGCTGGGCGATGCCCCACCGCGCGTGGCCGTGCCACCGCTGCTCCGCCGGCCCACTGATGGCGGTCCTCCACCGCCTCAGATCTCGTGCCGACTTCAAAAGCTCGTATTTTCTCTATTCGAGCTCCGTTTGAGGTGATTTTGATCTCGTTGGACTCCGTTTTTCGTCGCGAACCTTGCTGTGGGCTCAATATGGATCGAATCTTAAAACGTCAAATCTTAACAGTTGGTAACATGCTGAGATGGTACGGAGCCAACTAACCTTATGAGATCTTTGGATTTGTTTTATTTGGCGTGTTTTATGGGAGTGCTTAGGGAGCTGAACTTTTCCATGAAGCATAATGACAAGAAGATACAAAGTCTGGTATCAATTGAATGATGCTTGAAAATGGAAGGTGTGCTTACTGTGGATTTGCCAAGGGTATTATGAGGTGAAAAATTGATTACCATGATATTTGTAATTGAGAGAGAATGTCAAGATGAAGATGATTCGAAAGAGCAGCATGGCTTAAAGTGTTTGATTGTGGTATTAGCCTCCCATGCCTTTTGCACAACCAATTATCCATTGAAGTGTCAAATAAATTTGACAGCTTTGGCCATTTTAAATTAGTTTTGGTTGAACCTGACCCAAAAAGTTATCCTGTTTGGCACCTTTCTGTGTTGTCTTAATTCATGGATTTTCAACTAAAATCAATTTCGCTTGCTCTCAATCTGTCTCTGACAAGCCCATGTTGTACATCCCTCCTCCTCAACAAAAGAAAAAAAGAAAAAAAGAAAGAAAAAAAAGGAAAGAAAAAAAGGAACCCTAATAAACTTTTGTTTTTAAAAAAATTTTCTGTATTTATTTTTTTTATTTCAAGATAGGGCAGATGATCTGGTTCCTAGCTACTTTGATCTATCCTTCCAAAAAATGCCATTTTTTGGCAAGTTTTACTCAGAACAATCACTTTCAAATTCTGCCACTTTTAATTCTCCCTTAAAAAATAGCCATCCTTGGACTTCATGTTGACAATAGAATAATCATTGATAATAATGTTTCTACCAATAGCTACATGAAGCAACAAGTCCTTATTTATTTAGATGAATTCTCAATCCATTTCTTGAGGTAATATTCTCTTGCATTGTTGGAGCAGAAATAATCTGCTTTGACATTAGCTGGCCTTGGTTACCTGGCTGATTACTACATTGCTGATGCATCAATGGGACTTTACTTGAAATTTCATCATACTAATGGATATCTTCCAACTCTTTTACTGCTCTATCTTTGCATGTCCGTTAGCACTAAGCAGCCATCTGGTTGCCTGTATTTCTAGTTGCAACTATAACTAGAAATGCTGCATGTGTATTTGTGAGTGGCTGTTTGGCTGGGTTGCATCTAAAAACTGCAAATGTAGTTTTTCTGTTTGGTTGTCCGATGTAGGGAGGGCATGTCACCCTACAATTGACATGGTAAAATTACCTCTACTAATATTATTGTAGTATATATTATTATAATAATATAATAGAGCAATATAATAAAATATATCATATTATAATATAGTATATAATATAACATAAGATAATATGATATAATATAATTCAAGATAATAATATAATATAATTATAATAACATAACAGGCTATATTTTGATAATTGTTAGCACATTATAATATTATATGCCTATATGATATGGTGTTATGGTAATTATTATTTTATCATATAAGAACTAATATAATAAGGATAATATCATGATAGTTTTTTGTAATTATCATCATAGTAATATTATTGTCATATGATTATTGGAGGGAGAAGGAGATGAAGGTAGCCATTTAAGGCTGCTGCTAGAGCCTGTATATTGGTCTGTGGCCATTTTTAGTTGCATCCCTAGATGCAACGGAAGGGCCATAGGGTGCAACATAATTGCCTGCATCTGGCCCAGTTTTTTAGGCAACCAAACTCCTGCATCTATCCACTGACAACTTTGTTGCAGCATTCAAGGCCCAAGTGCAGGCTATCAAACAGCCCCTGGCTGAAACTTCAATCATCTTGGTTCATAAAAATGATAAATCTATTTAGTCCTTTTCTCGACATGGAGCTTAAATGCTTTTGGTTGTTGGAATTTTAGATAATATACCTTTGTTTAGCTTGATTGTTCAAATAAATTTCAAAAGGCCATTGAATGAAAAAGCACCACCATTCAACTGTAATGCTGGTAAAAAAATCTAAAGAGAGAAAACTGTGTTACATGAACGACCTTTGTTTTCTATAGCCTTTTATTGATTGTTTGGTTCTGTGACAACGATATTTTTTTCTGGTCAAGTTTGTTTTTCTTTTCTATTGTTTAAAAAAGTCATTAATTTTTAATATTCAAAGGCTAACCTGCTTATTACCCTGCTTCATTTGAATGACATGCATATCTAAGAATAATTGCTGTAACCAGCTATTTGTGTACATATCATGTGTTGCATTTCATAGTTCAGAACCATCATGGGAAGTTAGAAAAAGCTTTGTTGCAATTTTGGAGAACATTTGATGTCTGTTCAGGAGAAAGGTTCCCTTGGGATTCAACTTGAGATAGAAAATCTATATGGGTGAAATATGAAAGAGTTCCTAGTAGATGGATGCTGCAATTATTTGCAAACTCTACCACTTAATATTTCAAATTGGAGTCTCAGATTTTTGATTACTTCTATGCCTTATTTGTACATATCCATTTATGCTAACTCATCTATACATCTGTATAAATATTAATGGAATCCTAAAGAGGGTGTGTTGTTTTTTCTCATTTTTTTCATGGTATCAGAGCCAGCAAATTTGGAGAGACAAGAGTATGGAAAAATGGATTCAATGAAATTAAAATGCCGAGAAATATAAACTTTACTGGTACTTGAATAAAAGGCATTGGAACCCTTTATGTTTATCAGAAATTCCTAAGTAAACGCAAGGTAGAAACCGAGGAGAGGGCTTATGATCAGTGATGTCCTATAAATTTGGATAGCACAAGCATCCAAATATCTTCAAAATTTGCAAGTCATGAGGAGGATAGCCATATAAGACATAGTAAGATGATTGGCCCTTTAAAATAGTAATAGAGGGAGTACGATTAATGAAAAAAATAGTAGTTTGAATTGTATTAGTCCAAAACCTAGCAAGCATGCAAGATTGAAAAAATGTAGTTCTAATAATATTAGCAATATGTTTATGTTTTCATTCAGTTATCCTATTTTGTTATGGTGTATATGGACAAGAAATTCTATGAATTATATCATATTTATGAAATAAAATAAGAAAATTTTCATTATCATACTCTTTTCTTCTATCAGATTTAATTTTTTGTTGAAAAACATTCTCAATTAAAGCCTTCAATTTAAGAAATTTGTCAAACATCTCATGCTTGAATTTTAATAAATATATCCATGGATAGGGCGAATAATCATCTATGAACAGAATATAATACTTGAAACCGGAAACATAATTAATAGGTGCTTGCCATACATCAAAATGAATCAGTTGAAAAGCAAAAGTCGAAAAGGATTCAAATTTATTAAAGGAAAGTTTTACATGTTTGCCAATATGACATGCATTGCAATAAGACAAATTTATTTCAGATTCAAAGGGCATATTATTCTTTTTCATAAACTTAGACAAAATCAATTGACTCGAATAACCTAACCTCCTATGCCAAAGATCGTTGCTAAGTGTTGTTGCAACCAAAGTAGATTTTGACTTATTCCCTATGCTTGCAACTCTCGAAAATAAAGGATAAAATGACATCCCGGACTATTGCATCATAGAAACTCCATCCTGGTTTCCTTGTCATTCACAAAAAAATCAGTAGAGTCAAATTCGAATATTGAATTATTATTGCGACAAAACTGACAAATAGAAAGCAAGTTGTGTTTATGGAAGGAACAATGAGAACATTTTTTAAATCAAAGATCGAGTAGGAGTGTTTAATTTTGTTTCACCTATTTTTGCAATGGTACATAGTTGACCATTACCAACAAAAATTCTCTTCCACTATAGGGCTTAGAACTCAAAAGCATCCTTGGATCTGACATCATATGATTGGAAGCACCAGTGTCACGATAGCAGACCTCCTCAAGGGATTCATGAAGGTTCATGGCCACAAAAGTTCGTGGAAGGTTGTCAGAGATAAAGACATGATTAAATCTTTGTCTATACTAAAGAGTGGTGTGATTGAATTTGTCACATATCTGGCACTGCACTCTAGTGCATGGTAATGAAGAGGATATCGGCTGATGTGGAGTCAACGATTGGTTTTGCATCTGTGGTTGTGGAAAAGAATTGGGAAAAAAATTGGGATTATGTAAAAAAGGTTATAAAGGATATGCTTTTGGAGATCCTCGACCATACAACCTCCACGACTTTCTGTCTGTTCGCGGTCTCCACGAGATCTACCTCCATGACCACCTTGATTTTCTTGGCCTCGATTGGCATAAAGGGCACGATATCCTGTGATGAGCTTACTGGATAACGACTTCTCTGTACTTCGGTCTCCTCTTGCATGAGAGGATGGAGTTGATTGAAGGTGGGCTTAGTTCGATGAATGTTCAATGCTCTCACAAATCCTCGATATTCTTCTAGAAGCTCTAAAAGAACAGTTATCACAAGGCTTTGATTTGACTTGCCTTCTCCAATTTCATCTAGGGTGTCTCCAATAGCTTTGACCTTCTGCATATACTCGATCATTCTCACTGTTCCCTTTATGTTCTGAAGTTCTGACTTGAGAGAGAATGCAGTAGATGCAGTTTTATCTAAGAAATATGCCTCAATCATCGTCCAAACCTCACGTGCTGCCTTTGGTGAAGTAGATAGCACCATCGATAAAATGCTCAGCAACAACGTCGTGTTAATCCATGACAATATAATTGTATCTTCTTTTTTTCAGATAGAGTAGGCTGGATTGGCCAAAATTTTGTTGTCAATTCCCTCAATTGTTTGACAAGAGACGATTGTTGTGCCATCTACATATGAGGAGGCTCCAAAACTTTCAAGCACATTCAGAAACACTTGTTTCCAAACAAGATAAGTGGTGTTGGTGAGTTCAACTAGGACCAAGGTTTTGATGTTGATGATGGGGAGTAGTGAAGACACGTTAGCTGCCATAAGTTTGTTGTAAAATGATAGAATAAAAGTTGCACTAAGAAATTGACAACTAGTACTATAGCAGGATTTACTGTAGCAGACTTGTACTGGTATTGTAGTAAGCAGTAAAAATGAGAAAAGTAATGTGAAAGAAAAGAAAAAGTTTGATGATGGGTTTGCGGATCCATCGGAGATGGGTATGGGTATGGCCATATGGGTATATGAAAGAAAAGAGGAGAAGAAAGAAAGTAACCGGTGGTAAAGGATCCATCGGAGATGATCACTAATGGCAGCGGCTTACCTTAGGGTTAGAATTTTGGCTCTAATACTATGAAAAATATCGATAAAAGCAACACAAACTCTCTAGGATTGTATTAATGTTTATAAAGATATATACAGATGACTTAGCATAAATGGACATGTACAGATAAGGCATAAAAGTAAAAAATAAAATAAGCCTAATATGCTACTGCCATAAATAAGATTTGCGAATTCGGTATTAGAGCTCGTGTCGGCCGGCCAATGTTATGGCTTGGTATGGGTTCGTACCAGACCGGACTGGCACGAATCGACAGGACAGAGAAGGGAGAGGGAGAAGAAAGAGAGGAAGAGAGAGGGGGGGAAGGAGAGGAAGAAAGGGAGAGGGAGAGGAAGAGAGGGCCTCCGACGGTCGTCGGAGGCCATCTAGGATCTTGCCGAGTGTCGGTACACGCGGAGGAAGGGAAGGAGAGAGAGTGGGAGACCTCACCGACTCATCAGAGGCCCTCGGAGGCCTTTGGATGGGCGGCACCGCCGCCGCAAGCTCTCCTATAGCTGGTGAGGCAGCATGGAGGGCGATTAAGGGGCAGTCGAGGGCTGCGGAGGATGGTAGATTCGAAATAGGGGTTCGCCCCTATTTCAATTTTTATTTTTGATTTTTAACGAACGAAATCGGCGATAGCGTTGCCGACTTCACCCTTTTTTTTTTTTAAATTCGGATGAAGTCGGCAAATGGTTTGTCGACTTCAATTGAATTTTAAAAAAAAAAAATAAAATTTGCGAAGTCGGCAACCGGGTTGCCGACTTCATGCGTTAAAAAAAAAAAAATTGAAACAAGGGCCAACCCTTGTTTTGAAAATGAAGAAGGTGGTGGAGGCCCTCCTCTGGCTCGGCCGCCCTTAGGCCCCTTGATGTGGGCTCGTCGGCTGCCAGAAATGTCGCGGTAGAGGCGCCATCCCTTCCAAAAGCCTCTAGAGGCCCGGTAAAGACCTCCCACTCTCTCCTTCCCTCCCTCCGCGCATACTGACCTTGGCAAGATGTTGGATGGCTGGCCGCCGGAGGCCTTCTCTTCCTCTCTCTCTCCTTCTCTCCTCCCCTCTCTCTCTTCCTCTCTTTCTTCTCTCTCTCTCTCCAAGAACCATTTTGGACATCGGAACCGTCCCGGTTCTCCATCGGCCCCGCTCCATATGGGATGTACCTGGTGGTTCGGGTCGGTTTTCAAAACCATGGCCATAAATACATCTAATGCCATAAATACAATAATACTCTAATAATTTGATGTTTGTTCAGGAGAAAGGTTCCTTGGGATTCATATTGTGATAGAAAATCTGTATAGGTGAAATATGAAATAGTGCCCAGTAGATGGATGCTGCAATTATTTGCAAACTCTACCACTTAATATTTCAAATTGGAGTCTCGCATTTTTGACCGGCAAAGAGCGCTTTTTTGTTTTCCTGTATGCTGTTTTTCTTTTGATGGCTATTGATGGATTTTTTTCAGGCATTTCCTGTTCCTGCTTCCAGCACTGAAAAGAGTGGTGCTGGAGTAAACGATGGGAAATCTAAAATATATAGCAATAATATGACACAGGCAATGGGTGCAGGTAAAGTTGCAACATTCTGTACTTTTGTTGTTTGTAATTAGTTTATGTGCCTCTTGTAGGATCATTATATTCTGAAGAAAATTCCAAGTTTTTCCTATTTACAACCATGTTTAGTGTAAATGGAATTTTCTTTTTTTTTTTTTCTTTTTCTGTTTTGATGAATGCGACCCAGTGCTCACATACAGGCATGAAGTTGGAATGAACTATAATTTTATTCGGCCAGACTTGATTGTTGGCTCCTGCCTGCAGGTTCTTTTGTCATCTGCTTTTTCTTTACAATAAAATTTATCTGTTGTATCTTTTCTGATCTTAGTTTGATGTGTCTTATCACAGACCCCATCAGACGTTGACAAGCTTCACAAGATAGGGGTGAAAAACATTTTCTGCTTGCAAGAAGACTCAGACCTCGAGTATCCTGATTGCTTTTTCATGAGTAGTATTTCTTGATTTTTTATATCCCTTTTTCTCCTCCATTGAAACAATTAATTATATGAACTGCAATTTAAAGCTTAACAAGGAGTTGATCTTAAGCTTTAGATGGGGATAAATTTTCCCTCAAGAGAAAAAAAGGCATTGAGATGGATTTCAACAGCATGTATGGAAGATATGATGAAGAGCTTGCTCCACCAAACCAAAGTTTAAGTAAAACCCAAAGATAAGAAGTATGGAGAAAGGAACTGCATTTCCACATAACAAAAGCAGGAACAAATCCAATTTTCGATTTTCCTTTAAAGTTCCATTTATTCTTCTTTCTACACCTCCCACTATTTGGTATGGGGAAATGAGGTCTGACTAAAATTCATGCCTTCAAGACATTATGTGGTACCCTTATTTGTACAAATTGAAGGGGTGGAAGTTAGTGCTGAAGGGTTCTTTAGACACTCTTAATCTTCTTTACCCATAGTTTCCTTTTTTTTAAAGTTGTCATACTTAAGCATTTCTTCTAGGGCCATTATTAGCAAATCTTGAATCTTCAAGGGACCAAAGGATTCCTAATCATTTGTGAGAATAGAATTTGGAGACCCCCCTATAGCCACACACTGAATAGCACCTACCTAAAAAATATTATGACATTGCCCTCAAGATTGTGGCAACCAACAAGGGGCTCCAAATTCCAATGACGAGTTATACTTCCGCAATTCCTCATTCATAGGTTCTTCTTAAGATGGTTGTTTGGCCCTCACCTAGGATTCATCCCTTTTTTTAAAGGAATATGAGAAGATTTCTTGTACACAATACCGAGCAGGATATTAGTCTATGCAACCTCCTTTGGAAGGATGAGCCTTCAACTTATTTGGTTCCACTACTATTTATTTAGACTTTTCATTTTATAATTTTCAAGAATGGCACTGTACTATCTGTATGCTTCTCTGTTCTATGTGCACTTTGTTATTTTTTAACTTATTTATTTCCATGATCTACTTGTTGCTAATAGATTAGCCTGTCTAAGTGCAATTCCTAATTATTTGGTTTGTTTATTCATCAGACCCTTCACTTGATATTATTTTTTCATCAATTTGGCATTTGTCTCCTATAATTCACTCTCTGTCATGCAACTCTTAACTAAAAAGTTTATTCAGGGCTCAAATTTTGCATAGTATTGGTCAGTTTTGTCTATATGGCTGATTCCAAAAGCTGGAAGGACTGAAAAAGTATCCTTATTGTTGTGAACCAGCACTGTAGTTGTATATCAACCAGTCTCTGCACACAGTTCTCACTCTTCTCCTTACTCTCTCATAAATGGCTACAAAGCTATCAATTTATCTAGCAATAGATCAGGCTTCCTTTACTAATATATTTAGATATTTGGGGTTGACATTAGTGCCATTCAAGAATTTGCCATTAGACGTGATGATATTGAACACCATCGCACTGAAATCAGGTCAGTTGATGACTGCATATTATAAATTGATATCACCATGTCAATATCAAGCTAATGCCTTTGTATCTTCTTTAGATAAGCCAATATGGACTGTTCTAATACTTTCTAACCTTGAAGTTATTGCTCTTTATGCTCTTTATATTTTTGACAGGTTATTTGTTTTGTAATTTGGCTAGTTTTGAACAAATGTAGGTCAGAGTTTTAAAATTCTGATTTTCTGGCAATGGATATTGTTGCTTCTAAAACCCTGTGCCTTAGCTGATCCACATTCCATCACTTTTTAGCAAAAATTTAGATTAGTCATACTTATGATAGTGAAACTTGTCGTATTGATCTTGCTCTGACCAAATATGGCATGTGAACTACTATTGCCATGTCAGTATAGTTCATTTATTATTTCTTCATCTGCATTGTTGTGTATGATATTTTAACATTTTTTCTTCACTTTGGTTATACAATTATTTTCTTAGTGCAATCATTTTGAACTGTTTCTCATTCGCCAACAAGATGTCTTTAAATTTTCGCCTCCTTTTTCTTGACACTTACAGAAAAACTAAGCCCTTCTGGTTATTGGAATATAGTGGGCATGTGATAATTGGGATGTTTTATTCTTTATTTTTCTTTTGGTTTTGGTGGGGGTTGTTTTTTTTTGGGGGGGAGGGGTTCTCCAACAAAAAGAAAAACTGATAGTTCTATTTGCAGCTTTTAGGTGGTTTAGGGTTCTTTTTGAGTGTATATTTGCATTTTTTTAACTTTAGTATGGAGGGCTATGATTAGGTTATTTTATTCCATAATTTAAATGGAGGACTCAAGGAATGGTTTGTATTTGATAGGTTTGATTGAAGGATTTTTATGCAGCTGTAAGACATACAGGATAATAGGAATACTTCCACTAGGTATTTTCAACAGAAATGTTAACCATTTAATAATCCATTTGGTTCTCTGCACCTTCCATAACCTTCTTTAATTCGCAGATAATAAGGATGCATATTATTTTTTTTTTTCACTAGAGAGAGATCTTTGGAGTGCCCGGCCGCACCACCCCTCCTCCCGGCTACAGTGCTGGTGACCCCTCTTCGTTGAGAGGAAAAAACCCTCCCTTCCCCTTCTTCCTCTCTCTCTCTCTCTCCTTTTCTCCACTTCCCTCTGCTTCTCTCTCACTCTTTCTCACGTTCGGGGGTTAGAAGGGCCTTACAAGATGCCTAAAAGAAGCTGCCCCCCTTTTCCTTAAAAAGGGGAATCATGAGGCATCCCAGTTTGGATGGCCTTGTACTGACAATAAGGTACAGGTACCAACCAGTGCCAATATAGTTCGACCAAGATGAGTGACACAAGTGTTGTACTGGCTGAACCGGGGTCTATATTGTCCATTACTAACCTGTCCCTGCTGGGATGCCCTGTCTGGGGCCGGTTTCAGTCCTATCCTGGTGTCGTCATTCTAGCAGAATAGTATGATACTGCTGGTATTGTACCGTTTTGCTGGTATTCAAACCTTGTTCAGGATACTCTCTCTCTCTAGATGCCCCTATACTTCCTAAGGACTTTAGCATGTATTTGTGTTTACATGCCTTTGTTCATAAGTGTGCACCTTTGTTCTTGTAGTCGTTCTGCATGCCTGCTCTAATAGCATGCGGAGAGGTCTTGTTGGTAAACATTCTACCAATTATTGAGAGAAATTCTCTTTCTGTGGGGTGTTTGATCTACCAATGAATTGATGCATATATGTTCTATGTCCTATATGTATTGAAAGTCCTTGTCTTCTGTTCTTAGCTTTATTTGTAGCCTCTAATCGACTAAAAGGATTGTTTTAGGCAAGAACTCTTCTACCATATCATTTTGACCAGTTGGTTTCTTCAAGATTCTGTTCCTAGAGTTCCATATACCAATTCATATGACAGTACTCTTCTGAATCTATCAAACATGTTAATATTTTAGCTTGTAGCAGGATACTATTTTATAGATTTAGCATACATGACAATTTTGCTGCATTATTTAGTGCCTTCCATATGCTCTGATGTGAGATGCAGCAGGGATTTTGATATATTTGACTTGAGGATGAGGCTTCCTTCTGTGGTTAGCAAACTGCACAAGGCTATAAATCATAATGGTGGAGTGACTTATGTACATTGCACTGCTGGTCTTGGAAGAGCTCCTGCTGTTGCAGTATGCACCGGTTTATCAACAATATAACTAGCTGTCTTTGCTCTCATTACATTTCATTAGACTTATTTAACGTTTTATCTATGACTATTTACAGGATCTGTTAAAAGTTTCTATTGCTTCTTTAGCTTTTTTCATGTAGTGCTGCTGGATCGGTTCATTGTCCATTTCTGAAATTGATTGATTGTTGTTGAAATTCTTTTTTTATCTTCTATATTTTGTGATGTAGAAAAGTTGAGGGAATGGATCTGTCAGGGTTTAGGAAAAGTCTGAATTCAAAAAGGTGCTAGAAATTAAGTTCTGTCTGGAGTTTTGATCTAGATCAAGGTTCCAAATACTGGTATCATTTTTTTGCTAGAATGGTATGGTACTAGACTACTAGGTATGGCACTGCATGGGATTGCATCCTGTATTGACACAATGTGCATCAGAGCTGGTTTTCTGTTGGGATGTTATGGTACTGTTCATACCATTCCATTCGGCAGTTTTTAAAACCTTGAATTTTGGACTGAATTATGAAAGTTGGAATTTCAATGCAAAATATTGATAAGTGCCTTGATGAATCCAATTGATATGAACTTAGGACTTAGTTGGGGAATGAAGAGGGTTTTAACATGCTTAGAGATAGGTCAAATGCCTCTGGCCGCCAGAAATCAGATCTGGGTTTTCATATCATTGAACTAGAAGGTGGGACCTGGTGGGTTGTGTTAATGAAAGAGAATCTAACCTATGGATTTGGGATTAGAGTTTAAGTCATTAACTAAAATCTAAATAAAGCAAAAATACGGGGTTTCAAAGGGGCTGCTAGACAATCATTCTGTGCAGTAAAATTTATGACTGAGCGACTGGCTGTTTAGGTACCAAGAAACAGCAATTTGTTATCAATAGACAACAAGAAAAGCAGAAACAAATCTAAAGAGATAAAGAGGTCAGAGAAAACACAAGTTATCACGAAAAGAATAGGGGAAAAGATAAAAAGATGATTTTGGTCTCACTTCAGGGCGTAGGAATTATACTTAGTGGCTGGTCTCCCACCAGATCCATGCCTCATTCAGGATAGCACATTCTGAGCTCTGCAGACTAATTTCTGTATAAATCTCATTACACTAAAAATAACATAATGTTTATGTAGCACTTAAAGACCGCTTGTATTACAAAAACAAAAACATTCATTCAACTATAATTTAAAATCCCAAAACTTTCCTGATAAGGAATGGTTACCGTAGCATGAATGGTGCTGTGAACAGTAACACTACAGTAACCCAATTCCGTAGTCTATACAATAAAGTCTGAGATCTTTTAATCTGAGCCTTTGATTATAAATAGAAGCACTAGAACCGAAAGTAACTAAAAGGCAAACGGAAGATGCAGAAAATTCATAATTAAAATTACATCTGACAGAATCGTGAAGCCGGAGCTTTCTCATGCATATTGGCAAAAACATGGATTTCCATCATTCTAAAGCAGATGCTGATAATGATCTAATAGAGATGTTTTTACTTGTTTTCCAACTTTTATACGATATGCTGAATCTTTATCCTGTGGGGATCAAATCTATCTTTGGCTAGTTCGACAATTGAACCCAATGTCTACTCATGATAGTTTAGAAAGTTGACATAGAAGAAAGATGCTTTATCTTCTGGTCTGCAGGAAGGGGGGCTGCAAGGGAACAAGAAAAAAACAGGAAAAAGAAATGGATTCATTGCTTGGCTTATTTAATTGGTTCCCCACACCTGTATGGAGTCATAGATTCACTTGGATTCCTAATGGGATATAATGATTCTTAATGATCAAATTTGTTGCATGCTTAAAGTCACAATATCAAATCAAACGGTTCTTTTGTTTGCTTTTTTTTTTTTCGGTTGCTAGCAAAGCACACACATGTAGGTGAGTCCATGCATTGCATCCATGTTTCTAAGGTCTAAAGATCTGAAAAATTATTTTCAGTTCTAAAAGTTACGCACTACCAATGTTCATATAATGTAGTATTAATTCACTCCATTATCAAAAAATATCGAATTTGATGACCATAACAAAGTGATCTGTCTTAACTGAATCTTGTAGTTTGAACCATTAATCAATATTCATCAAAAAAAAAAAGAGAAAAGGAATGCTTAATTTTAGTGGCTGTCTGGTTGTCTGTCAGTTTTAGTTTGATGGATGATCATGAAATATGATTATGTAAAATGGGTTTAAGGAAGAAAAGGGGACTTATCTTTCATAAAATTCATTTTTCAGGACTCATGACCTGTCAGTTTTTCTAAAACAAGTTTTATGAAAGTAACCAAACAACTTTCTTTTTGTATATATAAAACTCATGTTTTGTGTAAACATTATTATAAAACTTAACAGCCAAGAAGCCTCTTAGTCTGGTAAGACAATCAAATAATTTCCACTTTCCAGTAACTTGAGATTAATTATACAGACATAATTTGCTAGCGTGACATGCTGTTTTATCTGCGGTAGGTAAATGTTTTGATTTCTCATTAATTGAAAAGGAAAGAGCTGTCCTCATTTTGCTAACCATGTCTGTTATAAGCTGGATTAGTATCACATGTCCAGATTCTTCCCCTCTCTTTTGGTGCATTTCTTTGCCTCCATGTTTCTGATTCTGTTGTAGTTATGGTTGCATCAATTTGTGTATCTTGCTCAGATTATTAACATGCTGTTCCTAACCATATCTGTTGCAATCTGGATTAGATTCTTGTTTATGTTTATATTATTTTTTTGGGCATTGTTTCGATTCATGATTCTGATGGAATAGGGCTTGTGGTTGTAACTCATTTCAATTTATGTATCTTAGGAAATTTTCAGATTATTAATGTAGTAATGCATTTTCTAATGCAGCTGGCTTACATGTATTGGATTCAAGGCTATAAACTTGGTGAAGCAAATCAGTTACTACTGGTAATCCTCAAAATCTTCAGCCCCGATAATGTGATGGGGATCTATTTTGGATAACTTTTTAATACAAATTTGGGGACATGGTAAAATAATTGTGGTCCCAAAATTTTAGATAAAGGATCTTATGTATACATTGTTATTAGTGAGAACATTTCATACCTATGTGTTATGGCTATTTCATAAACATGATTTTGTTAATTTCATTCTCTGATCATTTCAAACTAAATGTGAAGTTGAGTTACTTTTGTTAAGAAACCTTGAGCAGTGCAAAGTTGATATATTAAGAAATTGTGAGCATTGGCAAACATTATATGGATACATAATCACCATAATCTGGATTGGCGATTCTCATAATAAAATAATTAATATATGACATGGAATGAGATGATTGGTATGTTTAAAGAAATGTGTGGTTATCAGGATATATTTCCGTGTTTCTTATCAAGAATTTGAATTCCAAATAGGCAAATAGGCAAAGTTTAGACTATTCCCTTCCAAAAGCTTGGAGGGCTAAGGTTGTATTACTGTTTCGTCTATACAAATATATACATTTTTGGGGCCAGCCACAGATGAGAATGTTACACAAACACAAACATGAATAGTGTATGTAAAATATTTATATGCACAAACGTATAACATGCAACAGTATATCTTGTAGCATCCTTCATTAAGAACTCAGTGGCTCAAAGATAGTGTCCAAGATATTAGAAGCAAGAGTAGTATGCCTTTACGATGAGATTGACTTTTTGCATGGTAGATGGGATGCAGGAAAATGTAAGATCGTGTCAACAGAACTAACAGATGAAGCAAAATTAATCACAGTATTCCTTGTTCAGTTACAAGAAGTTTTCATTGTTGGTGATCTGAATTCACTCTTATTGTCACAATATAGTGGAATAGGCAAAGAAAAGCTGGCTGACACATATCAGAGACAAGCTAACAAAAGCTGAGCATTTTTCAACATCCAAAGCAGAGCAATGTGCAGCGTCTTGTTTATAGCTTTTCTAGAGATGAGTGGTCTTTAACGTAACACAGAAACGAGATTTAGTTAACTAGTAGGTTCACAAGCTTAGTCAATGTAAATATAAGCTGGACACTCTAGAGACAATAGCCAATGTGAAGGTGAAGAGTAGAAAGCTCAGGTTTCATGAAGGTTGCGAATAGAAAAGGTTATATTGTATTGTCTTATTCTCAACTTCATGAATACAGCTCTGTAAATATACAAAAGTAGAAAGATTATTACGATAGCTATACAATTGTATCCAAATAAATATGGTAGCTATGCAATTGTATCTAATAATCACAATCAAGTAAATATGATAAGTTTCACTCTGAAATCCCTATAGTGATACGACCATAATAGTTATGATATTTTACGACTATAATAAGTATGATATTTTGATCCTGGAATCTCATCATAATAGCACTAAATAAAGTATAATTCTAATACTCTCCTCAAATTGGAGCATATATATCAAATATACCTATTTTGTTACATATAGAGTTAAAAACATCAAAAGACAGAGACTCAGTCAAAATGTCAGCTAACTGCTTGGATAATGGAGTGAATAGTATTCTGATGGTCTTGTTCATCATAGCATTTCTTACAAAATGGTAATTTACTTCGATATGTTTGGTCCTCTCATGAAATATAGGATTGCTGGCTATATAAATGACTGTCCGATTACCACAATGCATAAGCATAGGATCAGGATGATCAAAACCAAGCTCAAATATTAGAAATTTTATCTACATCATCTCGTAAGCAGTATGAGTCATAGCTCTATACTCAGCCTCGGTACTATATCTGGTGACAACATTCTGCTTTTTACTTCTTTAAGTTACAAGATTGCCTCCCGCATACATGTAGTAACCCGACATAGATTTTTTGTCCCCTTTATCTCCTACATATCTAGAGTCCAAATAGGCTTCAATTCTAAGATGTCCATGCTTCTTGTACAGTAGACCTCTTCCTGATGAATTCTTAATATAAGCTAATATTCTCAACTCTCAAGGATGCTTTCCAGTGAACTATCGTAGGCTTTTGTATAAACTAACTTACAACTCCCACTGCAAAGTCTATGTCTAGCCTGGTGACAGTGAGATAAATGAGTTTATCTATCAACCTCCTATATCGTGTAGCATCTTCAAATAATTCTGCATCTTTAGCCCAGAACTTTAGATCAATGTTAATGGGAGTACTTTCAGGTTTACACCTAAGTAATTCTGTCTCCTGTGATAAATCTAAAGCATACTTTCTTTGAGAAAGGAATACACCTTGTTTATTGTGTGTAATTTCTATCCCAAGATAGTACCTAGGCTTCTCCATATCTTTGGTAATAAAATGCCGTTTTAAGTATTCCTTGGTTTCCTTGATATCATTTAGATCATTCCTGGTCAATAGTATGTCATCAATATAAATAGCTAAAATAACAGTTTCTGTGAAGTTTCGACGAACAAAAAGAGAGTCATTAGAGTTACACTCTCAGAAACCAAATGCCACAACAACTTGGTTGAGCTTGTCAAACCAAGCATGAGGACTCTGCTCGAGACCATAAATTGCTTTCTTAAGTCTGCATGCCATGTTCTCCCCCTGAGCAACATATCCAGGCAGTTGCTCTACATGTACCTTCTCTGTCAAATCATCATACAAGAAAATATTTTTGATATCTAGCTAGAACATAGGCCACTTTTTATTGATAGCAACTGAGATGATCATCCTGATGGAGTTTAGTCGAGCAATCGGTGAGAAGATCTCAAAATAGTCAACGTCGTAAGTCTGAGTAAATCTTTCTGGCTTTATATCTGTTACAGTCCCATCTGGCTAATATTGGATAGTGAACATCTATCTGCAAGCAACAATGTTAGAGCCAATAGGAGGATCAACCAGATCCCATGTACCTTTGGAAAGGAGAGTAGCCATCTCCTCATCCATAGCAGCCTTCCAAGCTGGATTATCCAAAGCTATCTTGTAAGACCTGAGTATAGATACAGATGACAAGGATAAGGCAAACTAGCGAAAGGAATGAGTAAGACGATCATAGGAAATAAAATGAGAAATGGGATGAGCTGTGGTAGATCATTTACCTTTACGAAGAGTAGTTGGCAAATCTAAATCTGAGGTAATCACAGGAGATTCAGGTGGTTGATGGCTTGGATCTCCAATTGAAGATGAGGGATCAGTTTGAGTAGAGATAGGTGCATGAGATCTATCTTCTGGTATACATCTGCAATGGTTTAGCTGTAATATGAATAGGCACAGATTCAACTAACCCAACTGGTTAAGGAAGAGGGATATGCTCAATAGTGAAGTTTGGAGACCCATCAGAGAAATAAGGAGTGGGCTTAAAAAAGATAATATCCGCAGATGTGTGATACTTTCTAGTCACCGGATCATAACACCTATACCTCTTTTGAGTCCGGGAATACCTTGTAAAGACATACTTGACTGATCTGAGTGATAATTTGTCAAGACCAGGATGAAGATCCTGTACAAAACAGACACATCCAAAAACATATGGAGAAAGGGAGAAAATGGGTTTATTAGGATAGAGACATGAATAAGGGATATCTTCTTGAAGAACTGACAACAGTATTTGGTTAATCAAATAACAAGCAGAGAAAAAAGCATTGGTCCATAAATATTGAGGTACATATATTTGAATCATGAGAGTGCGACCGACATTTAATAAGTATTGATGTTTTCTTTCAGCAACATCATTTTGTTGAGAGGTGTGGACATAAGTAGTCTGATATAAAATATCATGAAAAAAGCAAAATTGAGAAACATCATGCTCTAAAAATTCAAGAGTATTATCAGTGTGAACAATACGAGTGGAAGTGGAAAATTAGATTTTTATTTCATCATAAAAGATTTTGAGAACATCAGAAACTTGTGTCCTATCTTTCAACATAAAGACCTAGATTATTTTAGAATAATCATCGACAAACATAATAAAAAATCTAAATCCAGCAATAGAAGTAAAATAACATGGACCCCAAACATCAGAATGAACTAACCCAAAAGGGACGAAACTGCATTTATTGACTCGACTTGGATAGGAGGCATGATGGTGCTTATCCAATTGACAGGACTTACACTCCAAAGAAGATACAGACAACTTAAAAGGTAGAACTTGTCTTAGCTTCTGTAAGTAAGGGTGGCCTAATTGATAGTGCCACAATAATGGAGAGATAGACGACGACAAAGAAACCACAGCTAAAACACTGGAAGATGCACCATTAACAAGATAATAGAGGCCACCTTTCTCATGCCCCAAACCAATCCTCGTCCCAGTCTGTAGATCTTGAAAAACATAGCACGTGGGAAAGAATGTCATAGAATAATTTTTAGATTTGGTTATTTGGCTAGTGGACAAAAGGCTAATAAGGAATTTTGGAACATAAAGCACATGATCTAGAAAGTGATGAGGAAGCACGAACAACTTCCTCACCTAGAACAGGACAAGAAGAGCCATCAGCAACAGCAACAGAAGGAATAGGACTACAACTAGACAAGAAAGTGAAATTGATTTTTATACCTATCATATGACATGATGCTTCTGAATCTAATACCCAGAAATTAGTAGAGGAAGCAATGAACACACCAGTACCTAGAGTGATGTGTGAGTAGCTGTTGTGCATATTGAGTAGATTGGAACTGAAAAAAATTTTTATACTTAGCCTGAGGAATTTGCGTCATGTTAGAAGGAGACAATGGTGTTGGAACAAGAGTATCAATCATAGTCTCTGTGGAAACCAACTGCACCTAATCAGGTTTGCCAAACTTGAGCCAGTATTTCTCAGACACATGATTGTTGCACCCACAATGTGAACAGTGATGTGGTTTCTTGTCAGATGTGAACAGATGACCACTACCAATACCACGACCTCCCTTGAATCTCTACCACATCCTTGACCATGGCCTCGACCACGGCCACTAACAGCCATAGTCAAGTGCTCCATCTGATATGTAGTGGTAGAGGCTAATGTAGTTCTATTGGAAACATCTAGAACTCTAAAAAAAGTCACAGACGTAAAAAGAACTGAATCACCATCAAGAATTTGATTATGAATTTGAGGAACTAAAGAAGGATTCAACACAGAAAGAAATTTAGCAACAGCCAGACCTTCATAATAGTCTTTTAACTTCTATGGATCCAGGACTAGAGGCTGATGTGAATTAACTCATCAAGAATACCTCTCAGAGAGGCATAGTAATCGGCTACAAGTTTATCACCTTGCTACAGTATGAAGAGTTGCTCATAGAGTTCAAATACCCTTGATATATTCTTCTCATGCCCATACATCTCTTTAAGGGTGTCCCAGATTTGCTTGGTCATCTTTAAGAACATGACACCAGTACTAACCTTCTCTTCCATGCTATTCAATAATCATGATATAACACAACAACCACTAGCTAACTAGTCTTCCTAGGTAGGAGCTTTGGAATTTGGAGGATCATCAGTCAAGTGCTGCACCTTTCATTGGGCACCAATAAACAGTTAGAACGATTGGACCTATAAAAGATAGTGCCATTAAGCTTCACTGTAGTTGCTGTTAGATTCTTTATCGTGGTGTCAGAATTGGGAGTTGAAAATGTCGAGAGTTGTTTGTTATCATTATTTGAGGATGCCGTAGCCGTCAGAAAAGAGGACACAAACTACCAAACAATCAGACAGTGAAAGAGAGGGGGGCAGCCAGAGAAATCACGAGTGATGTACCGCTTTCATGATTAGTAAATAGCCAGATAACTTTTATACGGCATAGGAAAGATACCTACACTGTATAGAAGAAGAAAAGAAGAGGGAAGGAAGATCAAGAAATAGGGAGAAGATCAAGAAATAGAAGGTGAGATCAAGAAGATCAAGAAGAGAGGCGGTGGGTGGTGAGGGAGGAGGCGGCGGCGGTGGTTTGAGGTGGTGGAGAGGGGTGGCAGCTAGGGTTATGGAATATGGTGTTTTGATACCATGTGAATAGAAAAGATTATATTATATTTTTTATTCTCAACTTTATGAATATAGCTCTACAAATACACAAGGTGAAAATGCTACTATGGTAACTTTACAATTGTATACAAACAAATATAGTAGCTATACAATTGTGTCTAATAATCACAATCAAGTAAATATAGTAAGTTTGACCCTGGAATCCTTATAGTGATGCGACCATAATAGCTATGATATTTTACAACCACAATGGGCATGATATTTTGATCCTGGAATCCCATCATAATAGCACTAAATAAAGCATATTTCTAACAAGGTGTTAAAACCGCTCAAGGCAGAAGTACAGAAACAAAATGAGTGGTATTAATGAATAACTCGCATGGACAGCATGTGCAAGTTACATTAAGAGATTATTAGGCAAACAAGGGCACCACTAAGCTTTCAATAACAAGTGGGATGATTAAGCACTTCACCTTTTTTGGGCTAGGCTTCTGATGAATCTTTATCACGTTATTAACGGTGTCAGAAACAAATAGGTGGCATGATGGTATAACAAAAATATACTTCTGCCACAGCAAATTCGCTCTACAAGAGAAGACAACTCAATGATGCAGGACAACCCTAAAGAAAAGAGAAAGAAACCAATCCTAATGATCAAGCTCCCCTCTACTCATCAACAACAAATCACGTCCGACCAGGGGCATCATTATTTTCAGAACATACAGTATAGTTGCTTATACTATGCTTAGGAGGTATGATTGATTAATACAAGACTAAAGTAAGATCAATCTAAATGATGCAGATAAATGCCATTCTGAGATCAATAAACAACTAGTAATAGAAAAGTCCATAAACAGATAGCAGAAATTAAATATACTCACGAGTAAATACAAAAAGAAATATGAATGGAATGAGAAAGAATAAAACATTAAACCCATGAGAAAATTCGAGAAGATGATAAGAATCCGGATTGTGGTAGTTAAGAAACTATCCTGATTAGGACTCTTAATCTTTAACCAAACAGATCCATCAATAAAGAACTAGATCTTTACCAACATCGGATCTAACAAAAAAAATAAAAATCAAAGATCAACTGAGAAGGAACGAAGGTCCTTGACAGCATATGATCTGTAGAATAAGAGATCACTCTTTTCTCTCAGCATGATAGATAAAAATTCTGGAGGAGATAGATCTTCTCTTGGTGGGATATGCTTACATGGGTAGATAATGGAGTTGAATCGGGGTTGTAGGAACACTAGATCTCAAGTAGTTAAAGGTTAAAAGGATATGATAGAAAGTGGACCGCACACCCTCTCCTTGTGGGGCGATTTTGGATCTCACACCCTCTCTCTCTTGAAGTGATTGACACAAGTATTTGGGAGGTTTGTAAAATCATTCATTGATGTCGTCATAAAAAATACAAAGGTTTATATAGGACCTTAGGGGTCTTATTTCTTTAAGAATTTCTTATCTTTTATAAGGAGGAAATCGGCCATCCCACAAAAAAGTAAAGTATTATGTTTAGTTTTTAACAAAGTAATCTATCGTGGAAAAGAAATCAGCCTTCAACAAAATAAGTAGCCAAGAACTCTTAAGGAATCCTAGGAAAAAAATGAAACTCCATGTAGGCGCTTGATGCTTGACACAACTTGGCATGAGAATCTTTGGACACGACACATACTGGCATGCATATTTCTTCCCTAGGCATGTGGAGAGTGGTGGCTCCAAAGGTGACATGGATAAATCCAATACAAACCCAAGTATGGCCTTATGAATCCAAAACTAAATGCATCAAAAATTTATTGACTGAAAATAAATAACTGAAGTAGAGTCGATTTAATGGGGCTTCTTCGATCCAAATCAAATTTAAATCATATAGCCAATTTTTGATGGCTCTGGTATTCGCACCAATTCTCCAGAGGTGGGGAGAACTCGCCTCTATCGAGTGTGGGTCGATTCTGCTCTGATGACGCTCAAGCAGATCAGGATCAATGTGCTGCAGCTCTTTTTGAGTGATCTAGGTATCTTCAAACTTTGATCGACCTCACCATCTGACCAAATATCACTGATAGCCTCGACTCTGAGTGAAGAGGATCTGCTTGTCCAAAATTCTCTCAATCTGATCATGTTTTGCTGACATTTTGGCTGGTGGACACTCAGGGACAGATTCGCTCTCAAAGATTGGTTCAAGCTCAAATGGCTCACTAGGTATTCGAGTTGGCTCTTTATAGGTGATGAGATTTGTAATGTTAAAAGTAGAGCTAATCTCAAAATCAGAAGGTAAGTCCACAACATACGTATTTGATCTTATTTTCTTTATGATCTTAAATAGACCTGCTCCTTGGGCATGTAACTTCTTCACGATTCTGGATGGGAGTTGTTCAGGCCTCAATCGAACCATCACATAGTCTCCCTCCACAAACTCTTGGGCACGTCGATTAGAATCTGCATTCTGTTTATAAACTTTGTTGCTAATGCTAATTTTTTTACTGATCTCTTTATGCAAACTTTTGATATGCTGTGCAAATGACTCTGCAGATTCAAAAATCCTAGCATGTATGGACAGTGGGATGAGGTCTATTGGTTCTCTAAATTGATATCCATGAACTACTTCAAAAAGACTTATACCAATGGACTTATTAACAGAGCTATTATATACAAATTCGGCTCGAGACAGTAAAAGATTATAGTTATCCATATGTTTCCCAATCAAGCAATGCAACAGATTTTCAAGACTCCTATTGACCACTTCGATCTGACTGTCCATTTGCGAGTGATAGGCAAAAGAAAATTTTAATTTTGTGTCTAAAAGGTGCCATAGGGTTTTCCAAAAGTAGCTCATAAATCTAACATTCCTATCTGACAAAATAATTTTAGACAATTCATGTAGTCTAACAATCTCATCAAAGCATATTCTTGCAACTTTCATTGCATCGGACGTTTGGCAACAGAGCAAAAAATGGGATATTTTTGAAAATCTATCTACAACCATTAGAACAAAATCATGCTTCCTAGTTGTCTTAGGTAATCCCAAAATAAAATCAATACTAACATCTTGCCAAGGACAGTCTGATATAGGTAAGGGTATATGTAGATCGGTGTTTTATTTTCTCTGCTTGGCCATGATACATGTTCTACACTGGGCAACAATTTAGACGACATCTCTTTTAAACTTGGCCAAAGAACTGAGCTTCTACCAACTTTATGATTTTATTCCTACCAAAGTGTCCAACTAATCCTCTAGTGTATAGTTCCCAAACTAAAAAATCTCTTAAAGATGTACGGAGGATACACAGCCTAGTTTCTCTAAATAGATAACCATCCTGAAGGGTGTATTCACTATATTCTCTAGATGGCCTTTACGTAAAGTGGTAAGTATGTCACCAAAATCTGGACACTCCTCATAATCTTTTTTAACCTTATCAAAACCAACAACTTCTATACTAATGGTGGACAGCAAAATGTGACAACAACTCAGGGCATCAACAGCACGATTCTTTACACCCATACGATGTTTTAAAATAAAAGTATAAGCTTGCAAAAACTCGATCTATTTACCATGTCTATGATTTAGTTTCTTTTGAAAGAAATCGAAGGGCCTCATGGTCAGAGTACAAAATAAATTCTTATGGTAGTAAGTAATGTCTCCAATATCTTAAAGCTTGGATTACCGCATAAAATTCTTTATCGTAGGTAGAATACTTGAGTTTAAAATCATTAAGTTTCTCGCTAAAGTATGCTACCGGATGACCTTCTTGATTAATGACGCCACCAATTCCAACTTCTGATGCGTCGCATGCTACTTCAAAAATCTTGAAAAAAATTAGGTAGACATAAGATGGGCGTGGGTCATCTTGTCCTTAATATCTAGGAAGGCTCTATTGGCTATCTTAGTCCATTCAAAATCTTTCTTTTTAATGTAGTCAGTAATGGGAACAAATATGGTGTTAAATCTTTTTATGAACCTATGATAAAAGGTTGCTAATCTATGAAAACTTCGCATGTCATGCACACTCTTGAGTACCGGCCACTCAACTATTATTCTAATCTTTTCAGGATCGACAGATACATCATCGGAGGTAATAACAAAACTTAAGAAGATGATACAGTCTATTATGAAGGCACACTTATTAGGATTAGCATACAAGCTTTTTGTTCTAAGAACTTGGCACACTCTTTGGAGATGGTCTAGATAGTCTTTCCTAGTTTGACTATACATCAAAATGTCATCAAAGTATACGACTACAAAAACTCCTATAAATGGTCATAGTACTTGGGTCATCAACCTCATGAAAGTACTAGGGCATTAGATAATCCAAATGGTATCACCATCCACTCATAAAACTATCTTTCATTTTCAAAGCAATTTTTCACTCATCTTCCGATCTAATCTTTGCTTGATGGTAACCGCTTTTAAGATGAATCTTAAAAAAATAGTGGCTTCGGCCATCATATCTAGCATGTCATCTAACCTAGGGATGAAAAAGTGGTACTGAATGGTGATCTTGTTAATGGCACGGTTATCTATGCACATCCTCCATGTACCATCCTTTTTTGGAGTCAATAGTGCAGAAATCACGCAGCTCTCCAACTTGTCTTTGCAGCTCGGCATGCTCAATAGGGTTCAACCTATAGTGGGACAAGTTGGGTAGGGTAGATCCAGGAACTAAATCAATGGCATGTTGAATATTTCTCATAGGTAGTAAGTAATTTGGAAGATCCTTAGAAAAAATATCATGAAACTCACTAAGAAGGCTAGCTACTTTCTTAGGATAATCTATCTTAGAGTCCTCACAAACTTCTCTTGCAGCAAGCATCCAAACTGGTGATCTTTTACTCATGGTCGTCTCTAATTTTTAGCACCTATCAGATGGAGACTTTTCTTCTTGATATTTTCTTTTGGTCTATCATCTATCTTTCTATTGGTAGCCTTAGATGGGGAAAGATTAATCATGATCTTCTTTTCCTGATGAGTAAAGCTACAGGAGTTGATTCGATCATAAATTATGACATCATTGTCGAATAGCCAAGGCCGACCTAATATAATACTTCCGACTTTCATGGGTAAGACATCGCATCACACATGATCCTGATAGGAATGAAGCTGGATGGGCATACGACATCTAAATTTGATGGGAATAGAGGAATCTATCCAACACTATAAAAAATAAAGGGATTAGGAACATTCTATTAGAGGCATTATTAAAATTGTACCTAATAAAAATAAATTGACTCATTTGTTACCATTCCTATTAAATAATTTTTAGGCATATTTTTTTTCATTCCGATAAATATTTATAGGAACATTATCATAAAATCACTCTCAAATATAAAAGGGAATAGATTAAAAACATTTCTATATACCAATCTAGGAACATTTCAACAAAAATATTTTCATATATCTTGCCTAATTTTTTTACTCCTAAAATTTTTTCAAAATTTATGAACTTAATTTTTCCCTCCTCATCTTATTTTGGATCCCGCTGATCCAATCGATAAAAAATAAAAAAAAATTACGATCTCTCGTGTGCCTCTCCGCGGCCTTCTTTGGTTGTATAATAAATAATCTGTTTTCATGGCCAGCACCTCGTTCCATTATAAGAGTTGCCGTATAAACCAAATTTCCAGCACCAGCATCTCCCTTAAGGAAGCTTCCTGGCTTGTTTACTAAAAAAAAAATATATCTCTTAAGGAAGCTTTTTGGTCGTGGTAGCCTCCTCGTGTTCCCCTCCTCTTATACAAAAAAAAGGTTCCTTCCCTTCTCTCTCTCATGAACTACTCTCGTGTACCCATTCTTCTTTGTGCGAATGACTCCTCTCATAGAAAAAAAAATGTGCCTCCTCGCATTCTCCTTCTCCCACAAAAAAAAAAAATTCTCGCCTTTTTCTCTCATGTGCCTTCTTCTGTACCCACCATTCTCTCTTACGTACGTCCTCACATTCTCCCTTCTATCATAAAAAAAAAATCCTAAAAATTCTATCGCACCTCATGTCCGTGGATCCCATGAAAAAAAAATCCTGTGCAGTAATACTATAACTTTGGAGAGGATATTGGCTCAGAAATCTCTAGTTTACCTTCTTATTCGATATATTCCCAACCTTTCAACTTTCTATCTTGTGTGTGTGCCTTTATTTTTTTTTATGGATCAGTGGGCTATGGTTTTTCATTTTCTTCATGGATTTTTATTTTTTTTTGTTCTTCTTTGGTTAATTTTTTATTTTGGATGAGTTGAAACTGATCATTGTAGTCTACCAATATTTTACATACACCATTCTAGTCCAAAAAAAAATAAAAAAAATTACATTCTCCCTCTTCATTGGTTTTGGGATGATCTATGAAATTCTAAATATTAATCCAGTTTAGTACCTATTACGGGCGACAACATAAAAGATGGATTATTCCTTATGATTCATTCTGCTGTATTTTTCAGTTTATTTGTAGCTTTCAAGATGGTCATTCAGATGTTCTCTCTCTTATTTTTAGTCTCCTTGATGTGTTTTCTTTGTATCATTTTTATTGCTTAAATATATACATATGTCAGTCCTATGATTGATATATGAGGCAGCAATAACTTGTTAGTGATAGTCCTAGCAGGGAAGGAGGAAAGATCTATACATAGGTTCGGTCATTTGCGTTTGGCTACATGCAAATATTAGTTGTTATGTTTATTTTAGTATTATGTAATTATGCTGTTTTACCTGAAAAAAAAGTGAAGACTGTAAAGAAGGGAACAGTTCCCTCCAAAATGCCTAGGTTGCATCTAAAAATATTTTTTAATGTTCTACTTGTTTAAGGATCAAATTCTTACCTGAATCGCAACGGAACCAGAGATCAAATCTCAAATTATCTGATATAAACCTCTGCGGAGGTCTGGATGTGCAGATCCTCTACTTCGCATGCACGTCAGACGCCGCAAAAAAGCAGGATAAACTCCAATCTAATTACCTTCGTAACTCAATCAATCGAGAGATGAGATGTACTGATATGATACCTCACACCAGTAGGTGGGACGCCTAAGAAGGATCCACGTCTAAAGAGAGGAGGCGGCAACAAAGAGAGAGATGTAGAAGAAGATGAAGGATCTCTCTCTTCACACACCTCTCTCTCTTTTTCTCTCTTCTCTCAATTTGATTTATTTGCTATTGCTATTATTTTGCATCCATAGGTAGAGACCCTCTCTATTTATAGATGATTCTTATGATCCAATGAGAGTAGGACTCCTTATTCAAATCTGATTTGAATTGGTCCAATACTCATGAAAGAAGGATTCCTACATGAGATATAATTGCCATCACTTATGACATCCACTTTGCACCCACTCCCACACCCATTTGAGACATCCCAAATAAGTACCAAACCAAGTTTTGGTCATCCTTCATGAGGGGGTATTCCCAGTGCAAGTAGGAATACTCATATATCATCTAAAATAAGTCCGATTCTAATTCGATTCGAAGTCAGTTCGAAACAATTTTGAAAGATAGTCAATCCTAAACTCTTTAGGACTTTTGTACCAAGTCTAACTTAGATTTTAGATCTATTCAAGTCCAACTAATTTAGATCTAATCTAAAATTAATTAGTACTTAAATCTAATCTTTCATATGTTCCATAGATTATAGATCAGAAACTGTTCATCTCTGGAATTGAACCTGAACCTCATGCGTAGTGCTTGCTAGACATAGTCAACTCTTCAATCCCGTTTGACCCATAACTTAATTCTCAATCAAGTTAGCTTATATGTTCAATCAAGTCAAGTACTTCTAAATTGGACATATAAACATAAGTCAATTCCTTCTTACTTTGTCTGACTTGTGTGCGTGACTCCACAGGTTCAAACACTAAATCGGTAGCACAGGAACCAATTTCTGCACTAATCAAGATACCATCTAGCAATGGTTTCCGACATCCAGATAGATTGAATTATCACAAAGGAATATTTCAGAATCCATACACATGATTATCGCATAATTCATCCTTTTGACCCTAGATATTCTAGGATGGTCTCAGGTTATCTGTCAACTGAGATTGCTTCATTCGTATTGTATTTCAACCTTTCAAATCTATCTCATGGATTATCCTAGCCAAGGCTTTACTAAATTAAAATACAACGATATATTAATTCCAATAATTTGGAGGGGTCAATTTCATCTTGATCCACATAGACTTCGCAAGTACTTGACTGTACCCAGTAGTCTTCCGTCACTACATTAAAAATTTAGATCATCTGACACCAAAGCACAATGAGTTATTTACAAGTCATTATGGTGATCTCAGATCTGAAGGATACTTATACCTATGTATTTCGCGAGCAACTCTTGACAGCAGAATGCTCAGCAGGTGAGTTACTTATTCAGTGATGATGTACCCCTATATCTTATCTGTATGCCATACTAGTGTCACCACACTCCTTAGTTAAGAGGACAACCAACTCATATGGTACACAATGACCTCCACTCGATAAACATTATCATCTCGTAATGATGTATCATTTGATCGCGAACATGTTTAAGAATTATACGATAAATCTTCTCTTTATCGTATACTAGCATAGTTCTAGGGACTTCATTACAATACAAAAGTTCAAGGAAGATGTCACTTTGTGATGAAAAATATCAGAATAACTATTATTTAACAATCAATGATTCATATACAAGGATGAATTCAATCGTTATACGATTGATTTTAGGACACAATTCTCAACAACTCTCATTTGAACTAAAGCCAATCGGGGTAGTATCTTATACCCATTTTTCATTTGAAGTCATCGAACTCTTTGATCCCAAGAGCTTTAGTGAAGGGATCGGCTAGATTCTCCTTTCCATCGATCTTCTGAAGTTCGATGTCACCTCGATTCACAATCTCTCACGTCAGGTGATAGCGGCGTAGAACATGCTTAGTGCGATGGTGCGACTTAGGTTCTTTCACCTGAGCTATGGCACTGGAGCTGTCACAATATAGCAGGACAAGACCATCAATGGAAGGTACAACTTCCAGCTCGATAATGAACTTCCGCAACCATATCACCTCCTTTGCAGCATCCGATGCAGCAATGTATTCCACTTCGCATATAGAATCGGCCACAGTATGTTGCTTGAAACTTTTTCAGTAAACAGCTCCTCCATTCAAGGTAAATACGTAGTCCGACGTACTTCTACTATCATCAAAATCTGACTGAAAATTGAAATCAGTATATCCCACAAGTTTTAGATCAGAGTCTCCATAGATAAGCCATTAGTCTTTAGTATTTCTCAAATACTTAAGATTTGCTTTCGCAATCTTTCAATGCTTCTCATTCGAATCTGACAGGTACCTACTCACTACCTCAGTGAATAGGTCACATTCGGACTTGTACATATCACAACATACATGATAGATCCCACTGTCGAAGCAAATGGTATTCTACTCATGTGCTCTCTCCTCAGGAGTTGTCGGACAATCTTTGGAAAGAGTAATTTCATGCCCTATCGGAAGATAGCCTTTCTTAAAATTATCCATATTGAACCGCTTCAACAAGATGTCGATATATGTGGATTGAGACAATCCAACAACCTTCTAGATTTATCCCTATAGATCTTCGTCCCTAGGATGTAGGATGCTTCTCCCAAGTCCTTCATGGAGAACTGTGTGATAACCACAGCTTCACACTCTTTAAAGTCGGGATGTTATTTTCTAGTAATAGTATATTATCCACACACAGCATAAAAAAAATGATCACAGAATCGGAAGCCCACTTGTAGATGCAAGGCTCTTCTCCATTCCTAATGAAGCCAAATATTTTGATCACCTTATCAAAATGCATGTTCCAACTCCTCGATGCCTGCTTAAATCCATAAAAAGACCTTTTTAGCTTGCACACTTTCGACTCGTCTGTGGATGTGAACCCTTCAGGTTGTATCATATACATCTCTTCTTCCAGCTCTCTATTAAGAAAAGTAGTTTTGACATCCATCTGTCAAATCTCATAATCTAAGTGTGCAGCAACAGCAAGCATAATTTGGATGGACTTAAGTATTACCACAGGAGAGAACGTCTCATCATAATCAATACCATAATGCTGACGGTAACCCTTGGTAACTAGACGGGCTTTATAGGTCTCAACCTTCTCATCCGCTCCTCTTTTTCTCTTGAAAATCTATTTACACCCTATGGATTTTATCCTTTCGGATGGATCAACTAGTGTCCATACACTATTGATCTCCATAGACTCCATCTCGAACTTCATAGTCTCAAGCCATTTTTGAGAGTCGAGCCTTTGCATGGCCTCCATATAGGTGATCGGATTTTCATCGTTCTCATCAAGTTCAATGGGATCATCATTCCGGATCAAAAAATCATAATATCTGTCCGGCTGACACGGTACTCTACCGGATCTCTTTAATGGCGCCTCTGCCGGCTTCAGATTCGATTCACCAATCGAATCCAATTCTATATGTATCGATTCTTCCATCTCATGAACTTTATCAAGTTCAATTTTACAGATATTAGCTCTTTTATCAAGAAACTTCTTTTTCAAAAAGATTGTCCAACTACTGACAAACACCTTTTGTTCTGTTGCGAGATAGAAGTAGTACCTTTTAGTTTTCTTTACGTACCCTACAAATAAGTATCTATCAGACTTCGGTCCAAGCTTATCTGTCTTTAAATGCTTGACATAAGCTAGATACCCCAGATCCTAAGGTGTGAGAGTATCGGCTTACGTCCAGTCCATATCTCATATGGAATTTTATCGACAGACTTGCTGGACACCTTATTCAAAATGTAGCAGACAGTCTCTAGAGCATATCCTCAAAAAGAGATTGACAGACTGAAAAAGCTCATCATGGATCGACTATGTCTAACAAGGTTCGATTTCTCCTCTCAGACACAACATTATGTTGTAGTGTTCCAGGAGGGATTCATTATGAGAGAATTTCATTCTCTTCAGATATGTCAGAAATACACTGATGAGGTATTCACCTCCTCGGTCTGATCGAAGGATCTTAATACTCTTTTCAGTTTGTTTCTCTACTTCAGCACGGAATCATTTGAACATTTCAAATGATTCTGACTTATGCTTCATTAGATAGACATACTCATACCTCGATAAATCATCTATAAACGTAATGAAGTAGTAGTATCTTCCTCTAGCATTTATGTTCATAAATCCACATACATCAATATGTATTAGACCTAGGGCATCGCTGGCTCTCTCATCTTTTTCTTTAAAAGGTGACTTAGTCATCTTACCAAGTAAACGGGACTCACAGATAGGCAATGATTCACAATCATCTATCTCAAAGACACGTTCCTTGATCAACCTGTCAATCCTATTCTTGTTCACATGACCAAGCCTACAATGCCAAAGCTAGGATTCACTAACATTATCTATTTTAGAACGTTTACTAGGTGTGTACGTTACACTAACAGACCGTGATAGTATGTATATGTCATATTTCAATTATCCACGTATAATTATAGTATCATTTATAATGATATCACAAAAATCATCTTTTATTATAAACTTGTAATCAAGTTTGGTCAAAAGACCTACAGAGATGACATTCATTATAAAGGAGGGACAATAATGACAATCATCTAACATGACACTACTGGACTCGAAGACAAGCTGCAAAGTTCTCAAGGCCAAAACTGGAACAAAGCTTCCATCTCCAACGTAAGGGAATCATTCGCCCTCTTAAAATTTTCTACTTACTTGTAGTCCCTGCAATGAATTACATATATTAATAGGACTTTTGGTATTCAATACCCAGGTAGTAGTATTACAAACAGAAAAATTACAAGGTGTTATCATATAAATATCTTGTGAAGCAACCACTTGCCTCTTTCTCTTGTTCTTAGACCTGTTTGGGTCAAGGGTGGCTCTATAAGCAGAACAATTTCTTTTCCCATGATCCAGCTTCTTATAGAAGAAGCACTCTGTCTGTCTCTTGTCAACTTTTGACGGTTTGCTTTGCTTGGGATCGGCGGCACAGGATTTCTATATTTTTTTCTTTTTTCTCTCCTAGAGGATCGACACCCTGCAGATAAACCTCTCACTAAATTTACTGGCTCCTTTTGAAACTGGTGATCCTTCTCAAAAGTCTGCAGTAATCCTAGCAAATCATGGTAATTTACCACAGACTTCATCATTCTATAATGACTGAAAAAGGATAGATAGAATTTCGGTAGCGAATTGAGGATAGCATCCTTGCCTAACTGTTCATGCAATGAAAAGTCAAGTTTGCTAAGGCGTTCAATCTGTTCAATCATGTACAATATATGATTGGTGACTGAAGTGTTAAAAAATATATCTCAAAGTCAATCGTCAGTCTGTTGATAGTTGTACTATTTAATATAATTATTTATAAATTAATTAATAAAATATTTATTTGATATTTTTTTATCATAAGCTTATGTATCTTCTATATCGAACATCTATGTTATGATGAAAGTCCTTAGAACTATTTTAAATCGATAAAAGAGGACTTATTGTTTAGTCTTTAAATGAGTTTGCGACCAAATGATATGCTATTATTAGGATAATAGACATATCAAGTGTAGATCATTGTGTGCTATATAGATTGGTTGTCCTCTTAACTAAGGAACGTAGAGACACTGGTATGGCATGCAGGTAAAATGAAAGAGTATATTTTACTGAATATGACCAACTTTGGAGCACTCTGCTGTCAAGAGTCACTCCGAAGGGATATGGGTACAAGTATCCTTCTGATTTGAGATCACCACGGTGACTTGCAGACAACTCACTGTGCTTTGATGTCAGACTATCTAAATTTCTAATTCAAGATCGAAAGGTTTTTGAGCACAGTCAAGTACTTATGAAGTCGATGTGTGAGTCAAGATGGAATTGACTACTCCAAGAGATTGGAGAGAATGCTTTGTGTTTCAATTTAATAAGACCTTGGCCAGGGCAATCCTTGTGAGGAATCATAGGATTTATCAGGTTGAGACACATAATAGATGTACCATTAAGAGTTGACAGTTTAAACTCTAAGTCATCCTAGCATCAAAGGTCAAAGGGATGAATTATATAGTAACTATATCCAAATATGTTCTTGAGTGTTGCTTTGCATACATTCGGTCTATCCGAATATCGGATACTATTGCTAGATGGTTATTTTGATTGTACAGAAATCAGTTCCTATGCTACTGGCTTAAGTTTGAACCTATGAGGTCACACATATTAAAAATTTTTCTCCGATCACGTGGCTAATCTGAAGAGTCTCAGTCAATGAAGATTCTGGTGAAGAGTCCCACTAGATGGAGATTCTGCTGAAGAGTCTCACTGGACGGGGACTTTAGAGAAGAGTCCCACTAAAATTGGACTTTATCATTAATAAGGGATTAATTAGTGATTAAGTCATCAATTAGCTCAATTTGATTGAGCATTAAAGTTTGGATCAAATTTGATTGAATTGAATTCAATCAGGTCAAGTCTGATTAGGTTATGGGATGACCTAATCAATAAGGGAGAAATTATCATGATTTGATCGGATCAATGGCTCAATTAATTTGTTAATTTGATCAAATTTAATTGAGATTGTAGAAGCCTAATTAGATTAGGTTCATCAAGTTTTATTTGGATCTAATTAGATTGGGTTTGAAAGAAATCCAATTGGTTAAATCCTAGAGTCCCAAATGAGTGGGACTCTCTCTCTTGCGCCACCCAAATTGTCTCATACCTTTTCTCACCATACAAAATCAGTTTGTATATAAGAAAATCAGAAAATAATCCTTCTTTTGTCATCCATTAAGGATGAGAATTGGTTGGTTTTGATTTGAATTCAAATTGGTTTGAAATTCAACTTAAAACCTTATCCATATCCTTCTACACATCGGCAGTTTCTGAAGGTGCTCATTATGTACGAGAAAAAGAAGTCTTTTCAGTTGATTTTTGTGCCCAATTTTTTCTGATAAGTCTCTCTTTAAGTTAAATTAGGATGAGAAAAAGTTAGAGTCAAATTGAAATTCAAAAGAGTTTGAATTGCAATAAAATCCAGCCCTTATTCTGTTTTATCTGGTTTATGCGATAACCATAAAAAGGCCATAATTTTGTGTGCCAAATGAAGAGAGCTTTTCACTGTGAGATATCAGAGAGAAAGAAGGTTGAAAACACTTCTTTAGGATGTGAGGATTAGATGGGTTTCCTTCCTCTTTGGCATGAACAAAAGAGGAGATCGATCTTCTCTCGGGTGAGCGACCTACAACTGTTTTAGAATTTTGAGTGAGAGAAAAACTATAAAGAAGAGAGTCTTCATCAGAGTTTTCTCTACCATCCAGTATCTTTCTCTGCTCCATCTTCAATATCGAAATGGTCTGAGACGATCGAAGAAAAAGATCAAGTCAGATATGCCATCAGAAGCCGACTGTATGAGCTAGCACTTTTGTGGAGGACTGATCGGTCTGAGGGCTTCGTGTGGATCATCCGTAGAGGTCGGATGCTTGTGTGGCTGCGAGCGACTAGAGAAGACTTTCAGATCTATGATCTCGATCATGAAGTTTGACTATCCATGCTCAGATATTAGGTTCGAAATTCTAGAAGTGATAGATTAGATCTATCACTAATTGCTGTTCTTGTTCAAATATTTATAATTTTAGATTCAGATTTTTATGCATATAAATTTATGTTATAAATCTATTTGTAGGAGTTTTAAGATTAGATCTTATACATATATTTGTAGATTAAATAGTTTAATCTAATGTTCTTCCGCTGAAAATTTTTGAAATGCATGCATGAAACCCCTGTAAGATCCTACAATGTTATCAGAGCTAGGTTGCTTATAACATGAATGTATTCTTACATATAATCTGATATTATATGCATTTAGATCTATAATTTAATTTAGATTAGATCTGATATATGATATTTAGATCTGAAATTAATTATAGATCTGATCGTATAAACTAATATAACGTTGTCCTGCTGTAAGGTTTATCCCATACAGTGCAAAGGTTGTCCTAGTTTGTACTAATTTTTATATAATCTAATTTTAATTGTTAAGATTAGATCTAAATAATTAATTTAGCATCTGAGTAATGTAGTAATCTGATTGGATAGATCCTCATAGCTGTCCGATCATAAGAGAAATCAGGGTATCACAACTCTATTTGTCCATTCGATGGGATCTCTTATGGTATGTAGGGGTACTGCACGGTCTTTTTCATAATAATGAATAATTAAAAAAAAATAAAATTTTATTTTAAATCTAAAATAATGTATATTAGATCTAAAATTAATATTTTGATCATTAGATGATTGATTGTGAAAATATTTTATAAAATTAAAAACTATTTTCAAATATCGAATTCGAACTCATGTCAACCCAAAACTTAATTGAGAATTAAATGATCTAGATTTGAGAATCAAAGATCTAAGATATTAATTTCATAATTCATGGGTTAATGGGTTAGCTCGAGTCAAGTCCATTTAACTGGATTAGACCTACGATTAGAAATCATTGATAATGGATCATATTAGTAATTGATCAAATCTAATTAAAAGTTAATTCTGATTGGGTCAATTTCTTCTCTTGATCAATTTTAATAGATATAATTGGTCAAGTCCATGTCTTTGATTAGACCAATATGGACTTTGATCGTAGCTCCGTGGTCGAATCTAATTCTATAAGTTGATCAAATTGAAAATGACTAACCAGTTAGTGTCTAAGGTAAGTATGGCAGCTTTGATCGATGGTCATTAATTGGAAGCTATTCGTATAGATTGAGTCTATGTCAAGTTAATAGCATATCTCTTCAATTGATCTCACTTTTCTGGCCAACATGGTAAGTCATGTTTTGATTATATCACTTAATAATTAGAGTTGACCCATGCTAACTAGGAATAACTTATCTCGAGTCCTCTTTATGACTTGGTAAAATCAGTGAGAGGATTCATAATTGGTTAACTGGACCAGTTAATGTCTGATCTTCTTTAATCTGACTTGATAAAGTCAGTGGGAGGATTAAGATTAACTGGTCAAGTTTCTTCTCATCTCTCAATTCAACCAATTAAATCTTCTAAAATTATTAAGTCTCTAAAATAAAATAGTTATGGTGATAACTAGATCATAGTCTCTTATTAAGTTGGATGATAATGAGTCTAACAGTTTAGATGATTATTGGAGGCGCCATATGCCTGGTACTTATCTGACTGTCAGAATTATCATTCATAATATGTGAATTTAGTTATCTTTCTGATGATAGTCAGGTTGGTCGAGTCACACTCGGGTCTGATTACTCGTTTGTCAGATGCATTAAATTCTAGCATGTTAATGGTTGGACCTAACCAAAACTTTCAGTAGAGGTGCGACATGCCTGCTGAAGAGGTGTTTGGGATAAAATTGAATGCTAGAAATTGTTTGATAAAATAATTGGTTAAGAACCTACTCATGGGTGCACAAGAGTTGGCTGAGCCACACTCGGATCCATGTGCAGTCTATGTGGATTCTAGTACCTACTAAAGAATTAGTGTAATTCTTCAAATTGAAGGTAGAGGCTATCAATTCGAATAAAATAGTGAAAGAATCTTTAGACTAAAAATTATATCTTTAGGCTTAATCAATTCATATACTAATTAGGTTTTGATTTTTCTTTTGCAGTTATAGCCACCACCTTATCGCTTCGATCATTATTATAAGTAAAAAATTGATGGGATCAAATTTCGATAGCTGGTATTGAAAGCTCAAAATAATCTTGGAGTACGAATGAATCTTGTATGTATTGACAGATCCAACACCTAAGGAGCCAGCTCCGAATGTACGTAGTACGATCAGAGACACTTATCAGAAGTGGCTCAACGATCGAACTACGATTCGTTGCATTATGCTGACGGTAATGAATGACGAGTTCAGCCATCATTTCGAAAATACTCAGCCACAAGATATGTTACAAATGTTGAATGAGTCTTTTGGCACTCTCGATGACATTGAGAGGCACAAGACTAGTTGTGCCATCTTCAACGCTCGAATGAGGGAAGGAGCGTCAGTCACCGATCATGTGCTGTACATGATCGAAATGATTGAGCGTTTAAGCAAGCTTAGCTTTCTCCTCCATGAGCAGTTGGGGAAAGATGCCACTCTGAACTCTTTGTCTAAGTCCTACCTCCCTTTTCTTACTCATTTTCGAATGACAAAGCTGTGGTTAATTACCACGATTTGCTAGGATTGTTGCAGAACTTTGAGAATGATCACCAGCTCCAAAAAGAGTCGGTGACTATTGTGGGAGGGTCTTCTTCTGGACGTCGATCTTTTAAGAAAGGAAAGAAGAACAAGAAAAGGGTGCAAAGTGTTGGGGCACCTAAACCTAGTCAGACTAAGAAATTCAAGTCTGATCAAAGTCAGACAGAATGCTTTTATTATAAGAAGAAGAGGCATTGGAAGAGAAATTATCTTCAGTACATTACCTCTTTGGATCTGAACAGATCGAAAAAGAAGCAAGTTGTTGCTGGATAAGATAATTATATGATAACACATTTTAATTTTTTAATTTGTGATTCTACTATCAGGTATTAGATACCGAAAGTTCTTTTAATATTTGTAATTCGTTGCAGGGTCTGTAGGTCAGTAGGAGATTTGAAGAAAATAAAAAATTCTTCAATGTTGGAGATGGAAGATCAGTTTCAATTCTAACATTAAAAATTATTAAGCTTGTATTCAAGTCGAATATAATTGTTCTTAGTGAATATCACTTTTGTTCTTTCTTTTTATTGAACATTATTTCTGTAGGCCTCTTAGTCATGTATGGTTATGAAATTTTAATAAAAAAAATAATTTTAATATCATTATGAATGATGTTAATGTGATGAATAGACAGCTGAATAATGGTATTTACATATTGTCACAACCTGTTAGTATAATGTACATATCGAGCAAATGCCCTAGAATTAATGATGTCTCTGATATCTACCTTTGGCACTGTAGGTTAGGTCATGTTAACAAGAATAAAATAAATAGGTTGACATAAAAGAAAATCTTTAAAGTCAGTGATTGTGAATCACTTCCAACCTGTGAGTCCTGTCTTCTTGAAAAAATGATCAAGTCATTTTTTATTAAAAAAGATGAGCGAGTTAGTGAAGTTCTAAGTTTGATACATACTGATGTATGTGGACCAATGAACACTAGTGCTATAGGTGCATATTATTATTTCATTACTTTTATAGATGATCTATCGAGGTATGGGCACATCTACTTAATGATGCATAAGTCAGAATCATTTGAAATGTTCAAATGATTTCGTAATGAAGTAGAAAAATAAACTAAGAAGAATATTAAAACTCTTCGATCTGATCGAAGAGAAGAATACCTCTCCGGTGAGTTTCTGACATACTTAGAAGAGAATGGGATTCTCTCGCAATGGACTCCTCCTAGAACACCACCGCATAATGGTGTATCAAAAAGGAAGAATCGAACTCTGTTAGACATGGTTCGATCCATGATGGACTTTGCAAGTCTGTCAATCTCTTTTTGGAGATATGCACTCGAATCGACTTATTATATTTTAAATAAAATTTTGAATAAATCTGTAAGTAAAACATCATATGAGATATGGACAGGATGTAAGCCAGCACTCTCTCATCTTAAGGTTTGGAGATGTTCGATTTATGTCAAACATCTGAAAACTGACAAGTTTGGACCTAGATCTGATAAGTGTCTATTTGTAGGGTATCCAAAAAAGATCAAGGGGTATTACTTCTACCTTGCTGACGAACAGAAGGTGTTCATCAACAATAGGGCAGTCTTTCTAGAAAAGGAGTTTTTTGAAAAAGAAACTAATACCTCAAAGATTAAACTTAATGAAGTTCGATCGATAGAAGAATCGACATAATCTAGTAAACCCATTAAGTTGAACTTGATTAGATCAAATTTGAAACCTGTTGTAGATATATCTTTAAGGAGATCCGGTAGAGTACCACGTCAACCAGATAGATACTATAATTTTTTAGTTCGGAATGGTGATCCAGTTGAACTCGATGAGAATAATGAAGATCTGATCACCTATATAGATATGATGCAGAGGTCTGACTCTGATAAATGGTTGGAAGCCATGAAATCCAAAATGGAGTCCATGAAAGTCAATAATGTATGGATACTGATTGACCTATCTGAAGGGATAAAACTCATAGGATGTAAGTATGTCTTTAAAAGAAAGAGGGATGCAGACGAGAAGGTGGAGACTTATAAAGTTCATCTGGTTGTCAAGGATTACCGTCAGCATTATGGTATTAACTATGATGAGATATTTTCTCTTGTGGCAATGCTCAAGTCCATTCAAATCATGCTTGCGATAGCAGCACATCTGGACTATGAAATCTGATAAATGGATGTGAAAACAGCCTTCCTAAATAAAGAGCTGGAAGAAGAGGTGTATATGATACAACATGAAGGTTTCATATCCACAGATGAGTCAAAGGTGTGCAAGCTTCAGAGGTCTATTTATGGACTTAAGTAGGCATCTCAAAGTTGGAACATGCATTTTGATAAAGTGATCAGAATGTATGGCTTCATTAGGAATGGAAAGGAATCCTATATATATAAGTGGGTTAATAACTCGATAATAGTATTTTTTATTTTGTATGTGGATGATATTTTCTTAATCGAAAATGATATTTCTGCATTATAAGGAATAGAAGTTTGGTTGTCATCTCAGTTCTTCATAAAGGACTTGGGAGAAGCATCCTTCATCTTTGCGATGAAGATCTATAAGAATAGATCTAAAAAGTTACTTAGATTATTCTAGTTGACATACATTGATACTGTGCTGAAAAAGTTCAATATGGAGAATTTCAAGAAAGCCTATCTTCCGATAGGTCAAAAAATTTTTCTTTCGAAGAGTGATTGTCCGACAACTCCTCAAGAGAGAGCGTATGAGTAAAATTTCATATGCTTCGACAGTGAGATCTATTATGTACGTCATGATATGTACGCGATCGGATGTGGCATACTCACTACGAGTAGTGAGTAGATACCAGTCCAATCCAGTTGAGAACTATTGGAAGGTCATAAAGACCATCCTTAAGTATTTATGAAATATTAAGGATCAGTGGCTTATCTATAGAGAATCCGACTTAAAACTTATGGGGTTTACAGACTTCAATTTTTAATCGGATCATGACGATAGCAAGAGTGTATCGGGATATATTTATATCCCGAATGGTGGACCAATTTACTGAAAGAGTTCTAAGCAGCACACTGCGGCCGACTCTACTTGTGAGACAGAATATATCACGGTATCCGATGCTGCGAAGAAAGCTATGTGGTTACGAAAATTTATCAATGAGCTCGGAGTGGCACCCTCCCTTGATGATCCTGTCTTGTTGTACTGTGACAGCACTGGCACCATTGCTCAAGTAAAAAAGTCGAAGTCACATCAGTAGATCAAGCACATTCTGCGTCGCTACCATCTGATCCAGAAAATCATGGATCGAGGTGACATCGACCTTCAGAAGATCGATGGAAAGGTGAACCTGGCTGACGCATTAACTAAAGTCCTTGCGATGAAGGAGTTCGAAGATCATAAAATGAAGATAGGTATACTATACTGTATTGATTGACTTTAGTACAAGTGAGAGTTGTTGGAAAATGTGTCTCAAAGCCAATCGTCAGTCTGTTGATGGTTGTGCTATTTGATGTAATTGTATATGAATTAATTAATAAAATATTTATTTGATATTTTTTTTATTATAAGCTTGTACATCTTCTATATCGAATTTCTGTGTTACGATGAAAGTCTTTAGGACTATTTTAAATCGATAAAAGAGGATTTATCATTTAGTCTTTAAATGAGTTTGCGATCAAATGATATGCTATTACTAGGACAATAAACATATCAAGTGCAGGTCATTGTGTGCCATATAGGTTGGTTGTTTTCTTAACCAAAGAGCGTGGAGAGGCTGGTATGGCATGCAGGTGAAATGAAAGAGTACATTTCACTGAATGTGATCAACTCTGGAGCACTTTACTGTCAAGAGTCAGTCCAAAGAGATATGGGTATAAGTGTCCCTCCGACCTAAGATCACCACGATGACTTACAAGCAACTCACTGTGCTTTGGTGTCGGACTACCTGAATTTCTTATTCAGGATTGAAAGATTTCTGGGCATAGTCAAGTACTTGTGAAGTCGGTGCGTGAGTCAAGATGGAATTGACCACTCCAAGAGATTGGAGAGAATGCTTTGTGTTTCAATTTAGTAAGATCTTGGTCAGGGCAATCTTTGTGAGGAGTCACAGAATTTATCAGGTTGAAACACACAATGGATGTACCATTAAGAGTTGATAGTTTAAACTCTAAGTCATCCTAGCATCAAAGGTTAAAAGGATGAATTATACGGTAACTATATCCAAATAGGTTCTTGAGTGTTACTTTGCATACATTCGGTCTATCCGGACATTGGGTACCATTGCTAGATGGTTATTTCGATTGGTACAGGAATCAGTTTTTGTACTACCGACTTAGGTTCGAACCTATGGGATCACACACATTAGAAGTTCCTCTCCGATTACATGGCTAATCTGAAGAATTTCAATCAACGGAGACTCTAGTGAAGAGTCCCACTAGATGGGGACTCTGCTGAAGAGTCCTACTAGATGGAGACTTTAGAGAAGAGTCCCACTAAACTTGGACTCTATCATTAATGGAGGATTAATTAGTGATTAGATCACTAATTAGCTCAATTTGATTGAGCATTAAAATTTAGATCAAGTTTGATTGAATTAAATTCAATCAGGTCAAGTCTGATTAGGTTATGGGATGACCTAATTGGTAAAGGAGAAATGATCCTGATTTAATCAGATCAATGGCTCAATTAATTTGTTAATTTGATCAAATTTAATTGAGATTGTAGGAGCCTAATTAGATTAGGTTTATCATATTTTATTTGGATCAAATTAGATTGGGTTTGAAAGAAATCTAATTGGTTAAACCCTAAAGTCCCAAGTGAGTTGGACTCTCTCCCTTGCGCCACCCAAATTGTCTCACACCTTTTCTCACTACACAAAATCAGTTTGTATGTGAGAAAATCAGAAAATAACCTTTCTTTTGTCACCCATTAAGGATAAGAATTGGTTGATTTTGATTTGAATTCAAATTGATTTGAATTTCAACTTAAAACCTTATCCATATCCTTCCATACATCGGCAGTTTCTAAAGGTGCCCATTGTGTATGAAAAAAAGAAGTTTTTTCAATTGATTTTCATGTCTAATTTTCTCTGATAAGTCCCTCTTTAAGTTAGATAAGGCTGAAAAAAAGTTAGAGTCAAATTAAAATTCAAAAGAGTTTGAATTGTAACAAACTCCAGCCCTTATCCTATTTTATCTGGTTTGTGCGACAACCATAAAAAGATTATAATTTTATGCGCCAAATGAAGAGAGCTTTTTACTGTGAGATATCAGAAAGAAAGAGAGTTGAAAATACTTCTTTGGGATGTGAGGATTGTGAGGGTTTTCTTCCTCCTTGGCATGAACAAAAGAGGAGACTGATCTCCTCTCGGGTGAGCGACCTAAAACTGTTTTAGAATTTTGGGTGAGAAAAAAATTATAAAGAAGAGAGTCTTCATCAGAGTTTTCTCCACTGTCCAGCATCTTCCTCTGCTCCTTCAACATCGAAAAGGTCCGAGGTGATCGAAGTAGGAGATCAAGTCAGATCTGCCATCAAAAGCCGATTACACGAGCCAGCACTCCCAGGAGGGCTGATCGGTCCGAGGGCTACGTGTGGACCATCTGTAGAGGTCGGATGCTTATGCGGTTGCGAGCGACCAAAGAAGATTTTTAGATCTACGATTTTGATCGTGGAGTTCGACTATCCATGCTCAGGTATTGAGTTCAGAATCTTAGAAGTGATAGATTAGATCTATCACTAATTGTGATTCTTGTTCAAACTTTTATAATTTTAGATTCAGATTTTTATGTATATAAATTTATATTATAAATTCATTTATTGGAGTTTTAAGATTAGATCTTATGCATATATTTGTAGATTAAATAGTTTAATCTAATGTTCTTCCGCTGAAAATTTTTGAAATGCATGCATGAAATCCCTACAAGATCCAACATGAAGCCCCCTCTCACATACGAGCATTGAATACGGTGCAGGAGGTTTTATGTCTCTCCACATCCTCAGAGATGCCGAGGGACTCATTCAACATTTAAATCATCTCCTCAGGCTATGCATTTTCGAACTTATGACTAAGTTTGTCATTTATTGCTGCCCTCATCATGCAACGCATAGTCGTGCGATCATTGAGCCATTTCATGCAAGTGTCTCTCATGGCACATGGAGCATTGGCTGCAGGTTCTTCAGGTGCCTGATCTGTAAAGACATACAAAATTCTCTCGTGCTCCAACACGATCTTCAACTTTCAATACCAGCTATCGAAGTTGGGTCTGATGAGCTTATCACTGTCCAATAGTGAACGGAGGGATAGTGTATTGGCCATAACTGAAAGGAGAAAAAATTAGCCTATTAGTATATAAATTATATTTAATTCTAAAGATATGGACTTTAGTCTAAAGTTCCTCTCACTATTTTCAATGAATTGATAGTCTCTACATCCAACTCGAGGAATTACACTAATTTTTTAGTGGGTACTAGAATCCACACGAATTGCATTCGGACTCGAGTATGGCTCGGCCAATCTTAGTGCATCCATGGATAGGTTCATAATCAATTATTTCTCCAAACAACTTTTAGTAATTGGGTTCTGCCTCAGGCATCCCTTCAGCAAGCGTGTGGCGCCTCCACTAAAAATCCTGGTTAGATCCAACCATTAACATGATACATCAAGTGCATCCAACAAACAGATGTCCAGGCTCGAGTGTGACTCGACCAACCTAAGCATTGATCTGAAGATACATCATGATGGTCATATGATGAATGACAATTTCAATACGTAATAAACACCAGGCATGAGGCACCTTCAATGTCTATTTAGAATATTGGACTCATTATCATGCACCTTAATGGGAGGCAATGATCAAGTTATCCCATAACTTTATCACTTTATGGATCTAATGATTTAGAGGATTTGATTTCATTGACCTGAGAATAAGAGAAGAAGTCGACCTGCAAGCTGCAAATCCTGCCACTGACTTCACCAAGTCATGTAAAGGATTAAGCACAAGTTGGTCTAAAGATACCTAAATCAGTCACACTGATTAACCTTAATGGCATGGGTCTGCACGAATCGACTAGTGACCTAATCAAAACATAATCTACCATGTTAGCCAAGTAAGTGAGATCAATGGGAGGGATATGCCCTTAACTCACTGTAGACGCATCTAGGTGAATAGCTTCCAATTAAAAATCACTTGATCAAATTTACCAAACTCACCTTAGACACCAACTGGTTAATTAGTTTTGATTTGGTACACCAGAAGATTTGGGCTCAATCACGGAGCCATGATCATGGTCCATTTATTCGGGTCAAATACATGGACTTGATCAAACTTTAACTATTGAGATTGATTTAAAGATACTAACCTAATCTAATTCAATATTTGATTAGATTTAATCAATTTCTCTACTTGATCCATATATGTTTCTAACCCTAGATCTAACCTATTAGAAGGATTTGATTCATGCTAACCCTTTGTCCATTATATTATGTGGTGTCTTAATAATCTTCAATTCTCAAATCTAAATTATTTAAACTTAATTCAAAATTAAGTGTGTGAAATGTGTATTTCAGTTTGTAGAACTATTTTACAAAGATTTCAAGTGAAGCATATGATATGTTTTAACACATAAAATATTTTTTTATAATATGTTTAAAACTAAATATACATAGGTATGATCTAAACTTCATTCATAAAACTCATGTATCATGACAACTTTTAGATCAATACTAATTACATCATATGTAACATATAATTCAGATCTAAAATAATTTTATATCTAAATTTTATCTTATTATAATGAATCATAAATACTTTAGATCTAATCTAAAAATATTTATGATCAAAACAATATATAAAAATTTATTCATTTTTTTTCTTTATGAAACTGGATCACAATGACATCCCAACACGCCATAAGAAAATCCATCGAATAGACAAAAGAAAGATTAATCTCTTCAATCTTTTATGATTGGATGGTCTGGTGATCTCATAAATCTGAGTACTGGGCTATTAAGATCTGAAATCTAATTTTATATATAATTACATCAATATGTAATTATTAACAAAACTATTTTGTATCATAAACATATCTTTGATCTTATCAATTCTATTCTTCATCTAATCTAATTAAATTTGATACATCATATACATCATATCAAATTTGAAATATATTTTATACTGATTATAAAACATCAATTTCAGATTTGATATCAAATAAAAAATTAATTAGATGCAAATATGAATGCATAAGAAATTAATTTTTGATAAAATTTATTTTCACGCAGTGCTGAATTATGATAGGATTCAAATCTAAATATCCATCAAAACAGATTCAATTTAAATCTAAAATAATCCTCACTTTATAAGAGAAACAATAATATTAAAATTTTATTAAACAGATTTAAAATATATTTTAATTCATATTATTTTTCTATCAAAAATTCAGCAGCAGTAGAATTCTATTATAACATATTTATAATAAGCTCAATCAACCATTGATCAGGCACCTCTAATCCAATCAAAATTAGATTAAAAATTTTATATAAATAAATTTAAATGAGATTTAATATCTTACAAAAAATTTTAATTATATCTCATATAAATAATCTCAAAAAATTTTATATTACATACATATATTTCAGACCTACTCTGATACCAGTTGTAGGGAAGGGAACAGTTTCCCTTCAGAATATTCAGGTTGCATCTAAAATTTTTTTCTAATATTTTACTTATTTAAAGATCAAATCTTTATCTGAATTACAACAGAACTAGAGATCAAATATCAAATTATTTGATATAAACTTTCGCAGAGGATTGGATGTGCAGACTCTTTACTTTGCATGCATATCAGACGTCAAGAAAAGCAGGATAAATTTCAATTTAATTGCCTTCGCAACTCCATTAATCGAGGGATGAGATGTGTTGATGTGACACCTCACACCAGCAGGTGAGACACTCAAGAAGGATCCACGCCCAAGGAAAGGAGGCAGTAATAAAGGGAGAGATGTAGAAGAAGATGAAGGATCTCTCTCTTCATATGCCTCTCTCTTCATTTGATTGAGAATATTTTAAGAACTATACGATAAATCCTCTCTTTATTGTATACTAGCATAGTTCTAAGGACTTCATCATAGTACAAAAGTTCAAGAAAGATATCACTTTATGATGAAAAATATCAGAATAACTATTATTCAATAATCAATGATTCATATACAAGGATGAACTCAATCATCACACGATTGATTTTAGGATACAATTCCCAAACAACAGCATAGGGGTCTAACTAGAGGATCTTTTTGTATTACCTAACAAAAAATATGGACAATCTCACCTGAGATTGAAAGCTGAACCTATTGAAACCCCATTGCATATTGTAACAATTTCATTAGCTAATTTACTTTCTAATAGCTATGTGCTAAGTCTAGGTTGATATTGTCTAAACTAGTCTGAAATTTCTTAATATGGTGGGTCTGAGTACTATAGCTCTTGACCTGACTTGTGATTGGATGTAAGTATTTTCTATCTTACGGTTAAATATTTTAAGAGATAGAAGTTCACCATTTTTACTTCTTAGTTTATGGAGTGCCTCTTTTGGTGCCATTCTATTACTATCTTAGCATTATCTGGCCCAAGTCTAAAATTCACGTAATGAATTAGTGCCTATCGAAGTATTTAAAGAGCATTAGTATCTATTATAATTTTTATATTTTCTACTTGCTGTTATACATTGATTCAAAGTTCAGCTCTTTGTATTAGTTATGAAAATTTCTTGACATAGTAGCAGTAAATATGCATGCTACATAAAAATTACAAATTACTAGAATTTTGCTTATATTTAAGTTCATGCATGGTAATTGCTAATATTTATCAATACTTAGAATTTCATTTCTAATATTTATCAATGCCTGACATTTTACATAGGTAATGGTAACTAATAAGAGTTAGATGCAAATATGTAATAGGCTATCTGATAAATATAAAGTAGGAATGGAAGAGTTTTTAAACTCTGCCATTGAATGCTCTGCTGAGGGTGATAAGATTCTATGTCCTTGCATCAAATGCAGAAATCATAAGTATTTGAATAGGAAGGATGTTAGGCTCCATTTGTTGAACCATGGAACAATCCATGATTGTACGACATGGATATTTTATGGGGAAGCTCCAAATGTCATTGGTCGGTGTTAAAGGAAAGATCCATTAGATACTTCTCAATCTGATGATATGATTGGATTGGTTAATGATATTTGGACTGCAACTGAAATAGTTGAAAGTGTTCAAACTGAGGGGATTGATGAAAGAATAGTGCCCTACAAGCCAATCGCATGGGGATGCGAAGGGATTTTTCTTTATTTTTTTTCTACACATTTGCATGATATTTTTATTTAAGAGGTATTATGTTTTATCATTTACTGCATCACACCTTTATGATTATGATAAACTCCATAGATTAGGATAATAATTTTAGGGTCATGATGAGATCATGCCAGTGAGATCTAACACTTGATAGCTCCAATCTTAAATATTTTCAGTCATTGGATCATCGAGTCAGGGATTGATGATTCCGATAAGACTGGTACATCTTATGTATACTCGATGGAGAGGATGGTTGATCTCATAACCACTTGTATGGTGGCACTAATACAAAGATGTAGGTGCTCATTAGAGAATGAGTTCACTGAACAGATCTGCAGGAAGAACATCTGATGAAGCCTTATAGCATGTCAACAGATGATTTTTTTGTGGGAGTGGTGCATGTGATCTTTTGATCTGAGATCACTATGGTACCTTATGTATATAAATTCTTACTTTAGTTTATTCTCTAGTACACCACTTTGAGATGTATGTGGGATATTCTGGGTATGGTAAAGTGTGTATGGAGGTTGTGAGTAGCCAACAAGAAATTGGTCACTCCTTGTAAGAGGAGAGAACATCCTATGTGATCTCATAGGATGGTGACTCTAAGAGTCTCTGACCAGAGCAAAGATGAATAGTATAAATAATTTTACTAGTTCATTAATCGAGTCATTATTAGTGGATCGAGATACATATGATTAGGTATTTGGGTTTGACATATTTTCATACCCATGGCCTTTCTGAGATGTTGTATGATCGAAGGATTGAATTGTATGGTAACTCATCACGGAAGGATAATTTTGATATTTTTATCAAATTTTAATTTTTTTGAATAGTCATGACATATTGCTAGACGTCAATCTTGACTTGTGGACTCGTCAGAATTAAAAGAGTTTAATTCTAAAATCGATTAGGAAGAGTCTTAGTTGATTGAGACTCTTGAGCTGACCTAATCCAATCGGATTAGGATTACATCGAGAGTCTGGATCCACTGCTGGCTAGATTTGGAACCCAATGAGTCACGCACAATAGAAATTTGGTTTTGGTCCAATCAATTTGAATTTATTGTAAATTCAATGGGTTAATTGAATTGCTAGCACATGAATTAACCCAAGTTTTCAATTGAGTTCAGTACAAATATATTTGTGCTAACTTTTTGCTTGTTGCCTTGACCTAATGTGACTAGGTTTGAATCTATTTTTAAATAGGTAGCTTATCTGATTTTTAATGGAAGAGTTCTATTTAAATCCATCTTCTCCATGTCAAAACCACATGAAAAATAAATAAAACATCATTTAATTTAGGCATTTAAGGAGAGGAGTCCTTCTCCTTTACTCTTCTTAATTTTCTTATATGTTCCACTCATTCCTTTATTTTGTGTGCTATCAGATGGAGCCTTGGGATGTGGAACATGGAAGAGAAAGTAGAGTCCTTCTCTTGAAAGGAACTCCACACCAAAAATATTTTGGGATGCCCCACTTTTTGTGCGATGAATTGGAAGAGTCCAATTCATATCAAACTCTTTCCTTCCTTTAATTCTCCATGCATTTATTAATTCACCGTGTCATGAGATGGCTCTTGGGATTATGGGTGCAGAAGAAAAGGAAAAGTCCTTCTCTAGCAAGGAGTTTGAACACCGCAAAAAAAATGGAAGCCATTTATTTATACATTGGATATGCAAGAGTCCACCTTGTCATGGACTCTTGGTTTTTCACGCGTTCTCCCTTTCCACATGCTATATTTTGGCATCCAAATTTTTCTAAGTAGAGGAAGAGTCCTTCTACTTATTAATCACTTTCTATTTCATGCCTTAATGCTTTGGATTACATGTAAAAAAATTAATATGTGCGTGTAAGGAAGATGGGACGCCAAGAGTTGGTGTCCCTTGGTGTCTTGTGCGGCACCCCTTCATCCCTTATATAAGGGGTGCCCCATATGGCATAAAATTTATCCAAAAATTATTTTGGATGTGGGATTAGATGAAGAAGTGGTAAGAAAAATCTGAAGTGAAAATAGAAAGGAAAAGGGAGAGAAAAATAGAAAGGAAGGGAAGAGAGAAAATGGAAAGTATGAGATACTTGTCCCAAATCAGATTATTCATGTGTTGAACATAAAATCTGATTTGAGTGTGATGAGATCTTTTGGAAAAGAGTTCCTAAAGATGTCCTAGTAGAGGTCATGAACGCAAACAAGTATTGGTGCAATAGGTTCTTATGAAGGACGGATGGCAGAAAGCTCACGAAGAAGGCTGCAGCAGCATGACGAGTTGGGAAGGACCTTGATTAGTCCCGTATAGATCACCATTGGAGGGCTTCTACTTTGAAGTCTCGTAGAGGTCTCAAATTTACCAAATCATAGTCTTCTCATTGGTATATGACTTTTGGTCTCTTCTGATATACATATGTTTTTATATTTGATTGTAATCATCAAGGGGTTCTTAGGATTTTCTGATCTGGTGGTCTTGTTTAATTGTTAAACATTATTTTTTTAAATATTGAACGCATGTTAAATTTTTAAAATTTATATTTCGCTACATCATCAAAATCCAACAGTGGTATCAGAGCTATCCTTCATTGATTCAATCAAATTTCATGTTATTCTTGTGATGTAAATTAGATTTAGTTCGAACTATGTCAAAATCAATTTTTTTGATTGATATTTTATTAATGTTTATGATGTATTTTTGTAAATAATAAATATTATCGATCTATGATCAAATTTTAGATATATAAATTCCATGGTCTTTAGACTTATGAGACAAGTTTAAGATTAGATCTCATAATCTAATTCATCGATGGAATTGAAATCTAGTGCATGTGATGTGCAGTGCCTTGGAATGCTGCATATGGATGTACATTACAAATCTTAAGAATTTTGTATTTAATGCATTCACCTAAGATCCAAGCATCGACCACCATGTTATCGGGCACTCACCACTGTGGTTTGACTATTTTGGTTGTTGCCCGAGGTGTGTGTGGGGTCGAAAAATTTTTGGTCATGGATAGGATGCATCAGATAATGGATTAGGATTTTTGTGTTGATAGATTGGTTTAACTATAATTCATTGTTCTGATATGATTAGAATTAATGATTATAGATTAAATCAAAATTATGGTTCTAATTTTATTAGAAGTCATGTTTAATTTTGGTTAATCAAATTTATCATTTATCTAATTTGATTAGGATTTGAGTTATGGGTGATCGAATCTGAGTTAACCTAATTAAATTAGATTTAACCTAAGAATTGATCAACTTAACTTAAATGAATGATAAATGATTAACTTAAACTTAAATTTGGGTCAAGGGTTGAACCCAAATCAAAAACCCTTAATGGATCTAATACCTAGAGAATTTTGAATATCATTATTAACATGTGTTTGAATAATATCGCAATTGAAATAATATGTGTTGTTTGTTATAATATTTTATAATTGTTATGAAATGTTATGTTGATTTGTTATAGACTATGGAACATCCATGTGATGGATATATACATGAATGCTTACATTAATGCATTTGCAAGAGTTGCAATAGGGCTGGGTGTTCCTGATGCATTATATTATCAGTTGAACCTCTTCTTTCTATATTTCCAACTGTTGATTAAGATTTTTACATAATGATATAAAATTATAGAAAAATATTATTTGAGAATAGATAGAAATTATTTTTTTTTTATTTTCAAATAAAGATCAAGCATTCGTATTAGACTTCATGATGATGAAGACTAGACTATCAGGCATTTGGAGAGCAGAGGCACATTAAGATTGACCGTGAGATGGTTCAATCTATGATGCACCTAGGGTTAGACCCAAAGATCATCCTGTGGCTCAGATATTTTTTTTAAAAGTCCATAACTATTTGTCTTCCTTTATATTTGCTCTAACATGCTGGAAGTTAGGAGTTTGATTTTATATAGCATTTGATGCATGTATATGTTTAGGATGTGTTTGAGACCTAAGTCCCTCGGTTAAATTATATTAAGTCTTAATGGAGAAGTGTTAAGAACATTATCCATGCCTTTCTTTATGCTAAGTCATTATTATGTCAAGAACTATAGTAGGTTTATCGTGCTATCTACAAGTCTTGCTGTGAGGACTGACTTAATACTGTCTTGGTACATAATGAAACTAATGATATTTAGCTCATACTAAGTCAATAGAGTGTATCAAGAACTGTAGTAAGTTTGTTGTGCTATCCACAAAGTTTGCTATAGTAATTGATATGATGTTAACCTAGTGATGCTTATGGCATATTTGGTAGTGCTGTCTTGTTGTACTATCCATAAGGGTAGTATTATCCAGATATAACCATATAGGATTGAAGGATACGACTTAACTAAAATACTATAGTTTGTTATGCTATCCGCAAGGCTATAAGTATTTTAGAGGTAAAAATTATATTGAGAGTTGCATGAGATACAATTGGTGAAGAATTACCTATCTTTGAACTCATAGGAGCTTGTTGTGCTATCCGCAAGACTTTTTATGAGGAATTGAAATCTCAACCCCACTAAGAAACCTCATGATAAGTTTTTCGTTTTCATACTTGAGGACTATGAAATTCGCTAAAATAATGGGAGACACAATTATATAAATTTTTTATCCAAATTGTGCATGTCATCTTGAGTAGTCCTTTTTATATTCTTATATATACATTTGTATCTTTACATTCACTACTTAGGATATTTTTAAAATTGATCGAATGTTATGGAATGGTTGAGGAAAAGAAGGTGAAGAATATCTTTCCTAAGGTATCTAATATCATTATAGCTATATTGAGATAAATTGCAAGAATTGTCTTGCAAGTGTGAAACAGTAGCAGGATGCAAAAGTTACATCTACTAATAATTTATATGAGATATAAATTAATTATCATTGAGTGTTTTCAACTTTATAATATTGGGTATGTGATACCTTATATAGGTTTCTCTTATACAAAATGTTGTTGGAATTATAAAGCTGAAGTAAAGTGGCTACTTGCCTTTTGGCACTGATGGATAGTCCATTCATGCTGAGGCTATAAGAACCTATGTAACCTTATAGTAAAGTTTAGAAACTAGTAGATCGTTATTATGTGCCTAAATTTATCAGAAATATTATTTCAAATCTTTTGCTAATATTGTATAGTTTTGAAATTAATGTAAAGAGTAAAAGTTACTCTCATTCCGATAAATTTTAGGACTATGGTTTCATGTTTCTGCCATTCAATGATGTTGTTCTTCATGTTGATGAGAACAAGAAATAAATATGTGATGGTCACATATCTCAGGGCAAGCAAGGTATTAGGTCTTGAATATATGGATGTTCGAAGATTAATAATATCTTAAGCCAGAGATAGACACTATATATGAGATATGATGTGTTCCTTTATATGATTCACAAATTTTGATTCTCTTTCTGAGAAATATCCTAGAAATTACTACATATGTTAGATATCGTCAAAATCTATAACTAGCGCTCCATATAAGATATGGAAAAGAAAGAAGAGGCAGGTTGTCTGCTTATGTGAAAAGAGTTGATGTACATAAGTTTGTACTAGAACAAATTTTTATAAGTATATAGATTATCCTAAAAGAATAGTATGTGATACTATTTCTACCATCCTACTTGACAAAAGGTGTTTTGTCGGTAGATATGTCACTTTTTAGAAAAATAAATTTTTCTAAGAAGGAGACAGTGAGAGGATAATTGAACTTGAGAAGTTTAAGACTTATAAACTATCCTATCTTAATCTGTGGAGTGTTCACAGGTTAATCCTCAACCAGATGTGCCCAATGATAAGGTACGATCATGATACACACCTCCTCATCGAATGGTCAATCTGAGTATGTAATGTACCTCTCAAAATATGGGTTTGTCATTGTGAATGACGATACACCATACATCATTATGAATGATATTTTTTTTGACCTATTAAGAAATCGTCATGAGTAGAGACTCTGACAGTAGGCTTAAAATCATGACATCCGAAATGGACTCTCTATACATCAACTAAGTGTGGACTATGGTTGAAGAACCTATGGGTATGACCCATCAGGTTGCCAACAAGGATGGCATTTTGGATTTTTTGCTATTGCCATACACCATCTAGAGAGTTAGTCTCTAGTGGGAGGGCAAATACATTTGTGATTTCAAGCAGGCATTGAGGAGTAAATACCTCTATTTTTGATGAGATAGTCAAAATGTTTGACTTTATCAAAATATACATGAACCATGTGTGTGCAAGATCAGTGGGAGTCCCACTAACTTCTTCATTATGTTTGTGGGTGACATATAGCATATTGGGAAGGTAAGTCTGATATTACACTCGGTCCATGATATGCTTATCACAAAGATTTTCGTGAAAAAGACTTGGGTTAAGCATCCAATATATTTGGCATCTATAGGAATAGATGTACATGGATGATTAGGTTTGTCCCAGTCTAGGTACATAAATTTTAATGTTGAAGGGGTTCAACATGAATGGGTGTAAAGGAGTTTACTTATCCATATATTTAATATATCATGTCTGATGTGGATCATGCCTTGTGCATAATCATTATTTTCAGGTAGATCCATGATAGGATTTTTCTTTTTGAAAACTGTGAAAAGTATTTTCACAGTACTTGAGAAGTATTAGAGGAGTAATGAATTGGAAGAGTTTTCAATAGCAAACTATTTTTTGACTCAGTTAATTGTTATTAGTGAAGATTACTAAGGAAAGTTGCCAGATGAAAGGGTTCATCATGGAGTTGGGTGTAGTCTCATCAGGTACCCTTGTACATCTTAGGCACTTTCACCTCATTTGTGATTTGATCATAAAATGAGTTAATATTAAGAACATCACAATGGACCAGTTCACTAAGCCATACACAGTAGCAGTGTAATCGCCATCCTGATTGCATAGGCATCAGGTACAGGGGCGATTGATTTTAGTGCAAGTGGAAGATTGAAAGAATAATACTCTACAAGCCAATCGCAAGGAGATGCGAAGAAATTTTTTTTTATTTTCTTCCTACTCATTTGTATGATATTTTTATTTAAGATGTATTATGTTTTATCATTTGCTGCATGATATCTTTATGATTATGATAAACCCCATAGATTAGAGCAATGATTTTAGGACTATGATGAGATTATGTCAGCAAGATCTAAAATTTTGATAGTCTCAATCTTAAATATTTTCAATCATTGGATCATCGAGTCGGAGATTGATGATTCTGGTAGACTGGTACATCCTATGTATGCTCGATGGAGAGGATGGTTGATCTCATAATCACTTATGTGGTGACACTAATACAAGGATGTTGGTGCTTATTAGAGAATGAATTCACTGAACAGACCTGTAAGAAGAACATCTGATGGAGCCTTACAGTATGTCAACAAATGGTTCTTTAATGAGAGTGGTACATATGATCTTTTGATCTGAGATCATCAGGGTACATTGTGTACATAGATCCTTACTTTGGTTTATTCTCTAACACATCACTTTGAGATGTGTGTGGGATATTCTGAGTATGGTGAAGTGTGCATGGAGGTTGTGAGTGATCAACAAGAAATCGATCACTCCTTGTAGGAGGAGAGAACATCCTATGTGATCTCATAGAATGATGACTCTGAAAGTCCTTAGCCAGAGTAGGGATGAACAGTAGAAATGATTTTTACTGGTTCATTAATCGAGTCATCATCAGTGAATCGAGATACATATGGTTAGGTATTTGGGTTTGACATATTTTCATACTCATAGCCTTTCTGGAATGTTATGTAATCGAAGAATTGAATGGTACGATAACTCACCATGGAAGGATAATTTTAGTATTTTTATCAAATTTTAAATCTTTCGGATAGTCATGACACGTTGCTAGACGTCAATCTTGACTTGTGGACTCATCAGAATTAAAAGAGTTTAATTCTAGAATCAATTAGAAAGAGTTCTAGTTGATTGAGACTCTTGAGCTGACCTAATCCAATCAGATTAAGGTTACGTCGAGAGTCTGGGTCCACTGCCGGCTAGATTTGAAACCTAGTGGGTCACGTACAATAAAAATTTGATCTTGATCCAATCAATTTAAATTTATTGTAAATTCAATAGGTTAATTGAATTGCTAGCACATGAATTAACCTAAGTTTCCAATTGAGTTTAGTACAAATGTGTTTGTGCTAACTTTTTGCTTGTTGCCTTGATCTAATGTGATTGGGTTTGAACCTATTTTTAAATAGCTGGCTTATTTGGTTTTTAATGGAAGAGTTCCATTTAAATCCATCTTCTCCACATCAAAACCACACAAAAAAAATAAATGAGGCATCATTTAATTTAGGTGTTTAAGGAGAGGAGTCCTTCTCCTTTACTCTTAATTTCTTACATGTTCCACTCATTCTTTCATTTTGTGCGCCATCAAATAGAGCTTTGGGATATGGGATGTGGAAGAGGAAGTAGAATCCTTTTGGAAGAAACTCCATGCCAAAAATATTTTGGGATGCCCCACTTTTTGTGCGATGAACTGGAAGAGTCCAATTCATATCAAACTCTTTTCTTCCTTTAATTCTCCATGCGTTTATTAATTCACTGTGTCATGAGATGGCTCTTAGGATTATGGGCATAGAAGAGAAGGAAGAGTCCTTCTCTAGCAAGGAGTTTGAATGCCACAAAAAAATGGAAGCCATTTATTTATGCATTGGATATGGAAGAGTCCACCTTATCATAGACTCTTGGTATTTCATGCGTTCTTCTTTTCCACATGCCATATTTTGGTGTCAAAATTTTTTATGGTAGAGGAAGAGTCCTTCTGCTTGTTAATCACTTCCTATTCCATGCCTTGATACTTTGGATTACACATTGTTGGTGCAAAAATCCGCCTGTGTCGGAGAAGCTAGAGTCGAGGGAGTCGCGGTCGCCGCCGGGACCTGCAAAAGAAGTCTAAATCGGAGGTGGGGTTACTCCGACAAGATCCTCCGACGCTCAAGTCAGTTCTCTGCCTTAACAAGAATGGAGCGCTCGAACGAAAATTTTAACAGAGTTTTGGGATATAATTTTGAGCTTATAGAATTACGTATCTGGGGTCCCTTTTTATAGGCAGGGGGAGCAATGGATTGATAGCGATTGTTCGTAACCGCCTCGTCGTGGGCCGCACGGGGCCAGGAGGAATTTATCATGAGGAGTAATGGGATGGAGTCATGGCTGTCACCATGGCTCGCCACGTGGAATCAGTTACGGAGAGTGGAGCGGCGTTCGTTGTTGCGACTTGCCAGGGAGTAGTGGAGCCGCACAGCATCCGCCACAGGAAGTGGAGCAGATTCGCGGCCATTAATGCGGCCTGCCGCGTGGAGCCTGTCGTGGGGGGTGGTGGAGCCGCACGGAATCCGTCGCAGGAAGTGGAGCAGAGTCGCGGCCATTGCTGTGGCCTGCTAGAGGGTCCAGGCCTGTCGGCCAAAGTCCGGCTGGAGTGTCTGGCGGAGAGAGGTGGCTAGTTATCCGTCTGAGAGGAGCTCGGAGTTCAGCTCTCATAGGAGTCCGGATGAAGTCTTCCTTCAGTTGAAGTCGGGGACGAGGTCCGGCTCCCACGGGAGTCCGGATGAAGTCTTCTCGCAGCTGGGGTCGGAGACGAGATCGGGCTCCCGTAGGAGCCCGGGCGAAGTCTACCTGCAATCAAAGTCAGGGGCGAAGTCCGACTCCCTTAGGATTCCGGACGAAGTTTACCAATAGTCGGGGTCGAGGACGAAGCCCTGCTCCCGTAGGAGTCCGGACGAAGTTCACCCGCAGTAGGAGTCGGGGATGAAGTCTGGCTCCCGTAGGAGTCCGGACGAAGTCTTCCCGCAGCTGGGGTTGGAGATGAGATCTGGCTCCCGTAGGAGCCCGGGCGAAGTTTACCTGCAATCAAAGTCAGGGGCGAAGTCCGGCTCCCTTAGGAGTCCGGACGAAGTTTACCAGTAGTCGAGGTCGAGGATGGAGCCTGGCTCCCGTAGGAGTCCGGGCGAAGCCTTCCAGCAGTTGAGATCGGGGACGAAGTCCGGCTCCCGCGGGAGTCCGGACAGAGTCTTCCCGCAGCTGGGGTCGGAGACGAGATCTGGCTCCCGTAGGAGCCCAGGCGAAGTCTACCTGCAATCAAAGTCAGGAGCGAAGTCTGGCTCCCTTAGGAGTCCGGACGAAGTTTACCAGCAGTCGGAGTCGAGGACGGAGCCCGACTCCCGTAGGAGTCCGGACGAAGTTCACCCGCAGTAGGAGTCGGGGATGAAGTCCGGCTCCCGTAAGAGTCCGGATGAAGTTCACCCGCAGTAGGAGTCGGAGACGAAGTCCGGCTCCCGTAGGAGTCCGGATGAAGTTCACCTGCAGTGGAAGTCGGGGACCGGCTCCCGTGGGAGCCCGGATGAAATCTGGTAGTTGTAGGAATCTGCCGTTGGTGAAGTTCAGCTGTTGACGAAGTTCGGGTAGTTTGGATTGGAGTTGAACCTAGCTGGAAGAAGTCTGGAAGGGATTCGGGGAACAGCTGATAGTCGTAGAAGGTCGGCTGACGGCGGAGCTCAGTGAGCACTTGGGGCGGCTTGATAGATGACTGGGGGAACTCATGTCGAAGGAGCTCGAGTGGTGCAGTGGGAGTTCGTCCATCGGGGGAATTCAGTCAGTACTGTGGAAATCCGGCTGTTTGGAGAAGTCCGGAAAGATACCATCTGCAGTCGAAAGTCGGAGGAGTCCTGGGAGGATCAATCCTGTCAAGAATTTCGGCTGAGGGTATTTTATACCCAACACCAGTCCCCCTACTTTCGAGTTCGAATTTCGAATGAAGGAAGTACAAAGAGATTTCCACAGCCGAAGTTGCTCTCTTGATGTCCGCGCGCAATCGTCCTCAGATATTTTGGCATTCAATGCGCGTGCACCGGAGTCTTTTCAAGTCGAGGCGATCCGAAGAAGCTCTTTTGGAACCTGCAGTGGAACGGTGCTCAAGGCGTGACGCAATAAAGGCTCTGTCAGCCGTCTTTCACTTTTTAACCGCCCGCTGTGGTGAGTGGGACACACGACGAAAAGAGACTGGTCAGAGGGGATTCGCAATCATCATTATGCCGGATCTCGGGGTCTATTTAAACCCGCACTCCTCCTCCAAGAGTCCCGCTCTATCCGACAGTCTCGTTTTGGCGCCCTTCTTCTCCTTGAGAACTTCGATTTTTCTCAGCGCCCTTTCCAGGCGTTCCTGGAGCCGTCCTCATTTCCGCACCTTCGCACCTCCCCGAATCGCTTAGGTTAGTCCTGGAACTCCTTTCTCTTTTTGTTCTTCCTTTTTTCGTTCGATCTTTCTTCCTCCTGCGCTGCACGTCAGTCCCCCGAGACCTTGTCCACGATTTTCCCCAATTTTTAGGGATTTCTCCTCTGTAAGTGGTCTCCGTGTGATTCTAGATGTCTTCCAGGGCTTCTTCTAGCGGCTCTAGGAGTTCATCCGTTTCGGTCTCCCAGAGTCCTCAGGAAGTAGATGAACTAGTAGCTAGAGCTGAATCTCATCCGGTTTTTGCACCTGACGCAATTCCTTGTTCCCTGACTCCGGACGAACTCCAACTGATAAGAGTTCAGTATGGGGTTCCTCCGGAGTACGAACTGAAACTTTCTGGCCCATCGACCGGGCTAGTGCCCCTCCCCCCGGCTGTTTCTGTCTGTACCAGGAGGCCTTCCGTGCCGGACTTCGGCTTCCTTTCTCGCCTTTTGTCATTGCTCTTTTCCAGTTTCTAGATATTTCTTTGGCTTCGGTTGCACCGAACTTCTTTAGGTTTTTGATAGGGTTCCTCTCTCTTTGTCATATAGTCGAAGTCCAGCCCACCCTTTCTTTGTTTAGATACTTCTACACCTTCAAGCATCATCCCACGGCAAAGGACTGATGGTACTTCTCCCCACAGTTCAGTAGAAAGGGGTTGCTGAAAGGTGCCCCCTCTTCTATCCATAACTGGAAGGGAAAGTTTCTTTATGTTTGATGCCCGACCTTGAGGCTAGGGTTGCCCCCTTGGGGCTCCCCGAGGGACTCCGTCCGCCGGGCCCCCAACCTGGGGGAGGACGATCTTCAAGCCTCCCAGAAACTCCTCCAATATCCAACTCCTTCTCTTCCCAACCTCCTGAAGGAGCAGTTTCTGTTCAACATCGGCTTGAGCCCCCTGGATCCCGCCAGTATTTCATCTTCCCTTTTCTTTTCTTCTTTTCCTTTCCTTCCCTCTCTCTTCCCTACTTCTCTTCTTTTCTCCTTTTTCACCTCCTCTTTCTCTTTTTCTCTCTTTTTTTTTTTTAGGCATGGACGCCGAAGAAGCACAAATGCTTGCCAGGGGCCTGAAGGCTCTCAAAAGAAAGGGTGCCGCGGCCTCCGGGCTGGCGAAGAAGACCAGAGTGGAGGAGATGGGTTTGGCCGCGCCCGCCCAAGCGACCTCAGCCGCCGACGTCCTTGCAGACACTGAGCTTCCAGCCACCCAGGCTTCCTCGAGGGGTTTGAGTTCTCCTACCGAGGTCCCCGCTTCGGAGACCCACCCTGAGGAGGTGCCAGGGGGTGAGAGGAGGAAGAGGAGGAAGACCTTGGCCCGCAGGGTCGGCAGTCACCAGGCTGCCACCGAAGAATCCCTCGGCTCTGAAGATGGGCAGGGGGATAATCCCTTTAGTGACAGGGACCTAATAAAAAAGCTGGTTGACATGTGCTCACTGTCCGAAGTCGTCCAGAGGATCGTCCGCGTCGATCCTGTACAACGAGTCTGGGACTCGCTGGGGGCCTTCCTCGAGGTAAGCAGATTCATCTTCCTTTTGCTTCTTCATTTAATTAACTTCTCAGCTTCCATTCTGACCCTCCGGTCGTCCTTGCAGCTCGAATACCAACTCCTCGCCAACATCGAGACGACAAACAAGGCAGTGGAGGGTCAACAAGCCGAGGCTGCCCGCCTTAAGAAAATGACCCTCGAGGCGGCCGGTCTCCGAGAAGCGCTTGAGAGAGAGAGACAGACCTCGGTGGAACAGAAGGCCGCCCTGGAGGAAGGGAGGGCAGAGGCCGAGGTTGCCAATACGACGGAGCAGATCCCGACCCTGGTCTCGGAGGTCAGGGGTCAAGCGGTGGAGGAGTTCAAGGCTTCCACCGAAATGAAGAAGTTGAAGGTTGAGTTCGGCCAAGCCGCATTCAACAAAGGATTCGAGCTCTGCCAGGAGAAGATGGTCGAAAAATTTCCCGAGCTCGACCTCAGCTTCTTGGACGAGGCATCCGAGGATGAAGTCGGACCCTCCACCGTCGTCGCAGCCACCGCGGACCACCTCCCAGAGGTGCCGAGTCCCCCTATTGGTCCAGAGGTCCGAGACCTCTAACCTTGTATTCTTCCTTTATTGCAATTTTTCTTCTTTCTTTTGTCTTCAAGAAACGTTTAGTCAATAAAATTGGTCTCCTCCTTATGAGGGACTTTTCTTCTCTTTTTTTTCTTTCTTTCTTTCTTCTTCTTTGTAATGAGCTGCGTCTTAACGCGTTGACCTCCCGATGGCAGTGCCCTGCCGATGCACTCCCCTTGCCACAGGAAATTCCACTGAGGTCCACAATCCAACATCTGAGAAAGAAAGTTTGTCATTTGACAGGAAGGTCGAAGGAGATGGAGGACGAACTTTCTAGACTGAGGGAGAGTCACTCAGAGGCTATTGCGGAGGCCGCGCACTTCCGGAACCTCCATGTGAAAGGAATCATGGATTACAGCCGGACGAAGGCGAACTTTGAGGAGCTCGAGGAACACCGGAAGCACACCAGCGATCGATCCTGGGTTCAGGCCTCCAAGATCAGCTCTCTCGAAGCGGAGTTGGCGGCCGCACGGGAGAAGATCGGCCACCTGGAGGGGGGCTCGTCTTGGCTCGCAACTCAGGCCAAACGCGAACAAGACTGATCGAAAAAATTCTCCGACCTTCAACAACAGCTTCAAGATGCCGAGTCGAACTATAATGCATACCGGGCCGGCTGGTGCAAGCAGGTGGATGACTACAGGAGGAGGCTCCAAGCATCGACCGACGAAGTTGCCCGCCTTCGAAGGCGGTTATCTGAAGGAGCCCAGCTCGTTTCGGCTCGGGACTCTGACAAACTTCGATCCCTGAGGGAAACCATGGGAGAGCTATCCATCGCCCTCGAGGAAGGGAAGGCCGAACTGCAGCGGTTGAAGATCCAGCTGGCATATGAGCAGCAGGCGGTCAAGGATGCGGAGGCAGAGTCCAAAGTCCTGAGGAAGAGACTTCGGGAGTCGGAGGGCGAAAGTCGGCGATTCCACCGGATGTTCCAGGACATGCTGCTGAAAAAGAGAGAGCTAGAAGAAGAAGTTGAAAATCTGAGGCAGTCCCTGATAAGGAGTGAAGTAAATAATTCGAGGTCGGAAGGAGCAGAGCTTCCCTAAGACTCTTTTTGCCTTCCGTCTTCCCATGTATATATTTTTTCTTTTATTGTTTTGTCTTATTCTTGTTGTTTTGCTTTTCTTCCTTTAGCCTGCTGGGCTTTGTAGTGTATATTTTGTGAATGAAATGAAAAGGAGATTTTGTGTTATCTCGTCCATGCGTTGCATTAAATTATCGTCCGCTGAACTTCTTTTGTCTCTGGACTTGTTCGACGTCGACGTAGTTTGAAGATTCCCAACCGTTATCGTGTTGTTTTACTTTTCTTGTTGCCTTTCTTTCTCTTCCCACCTTTTTTTTTTTTTTGGCCTTCAGGGCTTTGTTATGCATGGTTAGCTAATGAAATAACAAGGAAATTTTGCATTACCTTGTTCAATCTTGTATTAGGCCGTCGTTCACTGAACTTCTTTTATCTTTCGACTTGTTCGGCGTCGGTGTCATTTGGAGGTGCCCAGTTGTCGCCACGTTGATTTGTTTTTCTTGTCGTCCATGGTCGTAGGCTCGAGCTCGTGGTTTGAACTTCGCATTACCTTGAAGGAGTCATTATTTTCTTGATCCGTGTCGAGAGCCTTCTTAGAGACCGGGGATGTTCGGTAGGAACTCCCGTCTTTGTTGAGATGAAGTTTCCTATGTCTTTGGTGTAGTTTGTTTTTCATCTGTCGCTGATATAGTTCGTCGCTTTTCTTTTTAATTTTTCTCCTCTTTTTTGAGTGAGGGTCCTGCCCTTGCTTTTCGTGGGGTCGCGTAGAGGTGTAGAGGTGCCATTGAGGGGACCTTTTCCTTTATCCGATCATATTGGGCGATCGGGTTTTTGTCATCGTCAGGATGAGGTTCTCCTTCTGTTCTTGACGTAGTCGATCTCAACTCAGGTTAGGACGAGATTTTTCTCCTGTTTCCAACAGGACTGTGGGGGCACATAAGGGTCGTTGCAAGGGCCTCTCCCTCCATCCGGTCTAAAAGAACCGGGCCTTCGACTTTGCTCATGTCAGGACGATGTTCTCCTTCTGTTTCCAACATGGCTGTGGGAGCACATAAGGATGCTGTAGGGCCTCTCCTCCCATCCGGTCTAAAAGAATCGGGCCTTTGACTTTGCTCATGTTAGGACGAGATTCTCCTCCTGTTCCTAACATGGCTGTGGGGGCACATTAGGGCGTTGTAGGGTCTCTCCCCCCATCCGGTCTAAAAGAACCGGACCTTTGACTTTGCTCATGTTAGGACGAGGTTCTCCTCCTATTTCTAACATGGCTGTGGGGGCACATAAGGACATTGTAGGGCCTCTCCCCCCATCCGGTCTAAAAGAATCGGGCCTTTGACTTTGCTCATGTTAGGACGAGGTTCTCCTCCTGTTCCTAATATGGCTGTGGGGGCACATAAGGCGTTGTAGGGCCTCTCCCCCCATCCGGTCTAAAAGAATCGGACCTTTGACTTTGCTCATGTTAGGACGAGGTTCTCCTCCTGTTCCTAACATGACTGTGGGGGTACATAAGGGCGTTGTAGAGCCTCTCCCCCCATCCGATTTAAAAGAACCGGGCCTTTGACTTTGCTCATGTTAGGACGAGGTTCTCTTCCTATTCCTAACATGGCTGTGGGGGTACATAAGGGCGTTGTAGGGCCTCTCCCCCCATCCGGTCTAAAAGAACTGGGCCTTTGACTTTGCTCATGTTAGGACGAGGTTCTCCTCCTGTTCCTAACATGGCTGTGGGGGCACATAAGGGCGTTGTAGGGCCTCTCCCCCCATCCGGTCTAAAAGAACCAGGCCTTTGACTTGGCTCATGTTAGGACGAGGTTCTCCTCCCATTCCTAACATGGCCATGGGGGCACCTAAGGGCCATTGTATGGGCCTCTCCCCCAATCCGATCTTAGATTAATCGGGCTTTTATTTTGCTCATGTTAGGACGAGGTTCTCCTCCTGTTCCTAACATGAAGGGGTTATCCCCTGTTGTAACAAGTCCATGCCAAAAAGGAAAGACATGCAAAGTCGAAAGAAATTTTGATTCAAAGCAAAGACGTTAGTAGTACATTTACAGATTTTTCGAGTCCCATGGTCGTGGAAGGTCTGCTTCTCCTTGAGGTCCTCCGGTGATGGAGTTGATGATCCCGATTGGAGATCGATCTCTGGGCTGCTCTTCCCTCCTCGGCGGTTCAGGTTGCGGCAGGGTCCTTGGCCAATCCTCTCTACCTTCAGATCGGCATCGAATGAACCTATCGAGCCGACCTCGTCTGATGAGCTCCTCAATCTCGTCCCGGAGCTGAATGCACTCCTCTGTATCGTGACCATGGTCACGATGGTAGAGGCAGAACTTGTTAGGATTGTGCTTCCCAGGGTGTGTGCGCATCCTTTCCGGCCTTGGCAGCTGCTCCCTGATCTTCATCAGCACTTGGGTTTTCGATGCATTGAGAGGGGCATAGTTGCGGAACCTTCCTGGTGGAGAACCCTGTCGAGCCCGGCGATCCGGGCTTCCCTATCTGCATGCCCGGGGAGGAGTCTGGACGCGTTTGTGCCCGAGAGGAGTTCGAGAATGTGGCCGAGCTTCTCTCGGTCCTTTTTCGACTGCGGGCTTATTCGGCTCTCTCGTCTGCCGCTCTCTCGTGGCCTCTTCATCCTTCATTTTGAAGGCTTCTTCAGCTCGAGTGTACCCTTCCGTCCGAGCCAGTAGATCAGCAAAATCTCTGGGGTACTTCTTTTTCAGGAAGAACAAAAGGTTGTTCTTCTGAAGGCCGCCCTTCAGAATGGCCATCGCTACCGACTGGTCCAAGTTCCGGACCTCCAGCGCGGTGACATTGAAATGGTTGATGTAGGCCCAAATGGACTCCCCCTCCCTCTGCTTGATGTTGATGAGGGACTCCGAACCCTTCCGAGGGTGCCGGCTGCTGACAAAATGAGCCACAAATTGGTGGCTCATCTGATCGAAGAAAAAGATGGTACCCGACTTCAGCGCCGAGTACCAGTTTCTCGCCGCTCCCTTCAAAGTGGATGGGAAGGCTCGGCAAAGAATGGCGTCGGGTGCGCCATGAAGCAGCATCATTATCCGGAAGGCCTCCAGGTGGTCAACCAGGTCCGAAGTTCGTCGTAGCTTTCAAACTGAGGGAGCTTGAAGTTCGGTGGGATTGGCTCCTGCATGATCATTTGAGAAAAAGGTGGGTCAGTACAAATGTCCTCACCATAAGCGGGGAGAGCGTGGCGGAGTTCTTCGATCCGCCGGTTCATCTCCTGAAGCCTCATATCTAGGAAATTCTCTCGACTACGGGTCTCGAGGGTCTTCTGGCAGGATGGAGGTAGAGATCTTTCGGGGGTGGAATCGTGGTCTGATTGGGGGCTTTCCACCCTTGGATTCGTCTTTCCGAGAAAGACTGGGCGGCTGGCCCAAGTGGCCCATCCCACCACCGGATTTTGGAGTTCTGGCGATGCTCTTTCCGGCTGCACTGATGCCTGCGGCTGCTGTTGCATGGCCTGCACAGCTTCAGTGAGGCCTCTGACCTGCTGCACCAGTAGGTCGAATTGCTCCATGCCAACCACCGTTGCCGGAGGAGGAGGTAGAGGCTGGGAGACTGGAGGTGAGGCCGGAGCCTGAGATCTGGCCGCGGAGGCCGTGGATCACCGTGTGGATGCTTTGCGGGGAGGCATCAGGCGAAGATCAAGTGGGGGAAGGAGGAGTGGACGTCGGAGAAGATGATCGGAGGCAGTCCCGTTGAGCGCTCCTTTAAGAACAAGGGTACTACGAAGACACACGCCCTTCCTCTAGCGCCAATCCTGTTGGTGCAAAAATCCGCCTGCGTCGGAGAAGCTGGAGTCGAGGGAGTCGCGGTCGCCCCCGGGACCTGTAAAAGAAGTCTAAACTGAAGGTGGGGTTGCTCCGGCAAGACTCTCCGATGCTCAAGTCAGTTCTCTGCCTCAACAAGAATGGAGCGCTCGAACGAAAATTTTAGCAGAGTTTTGGGATAGAATTTTGAGCTTATAGAATAACGTATCTGGGGTCTCTTTTTATAGGCAGGGGGAGCAACGGATTGATAGCGATTGTTCGTAACCGCCTCATCGTGGGCCGCACGGGGCCAGGAGGAATTTATCATGAGGAGTAATGGGATGGAGTCGTGGCTGTCACCATGGCTCGCCATGTGGAATCAGTTGCGAGGAGTGGAGCGGCGTTCGTTGTCGCGACTTGCCAGGGAGTAGTGGAGCCGCGCAGCATCTGCCGTAGGGAGTGGAGCAGATTCGCGAACATTACTGCGGCCTGCCGCGTGGAGCCTGTCGTGGGGGGTGGTGGAGCCGCGCGAAATCCATCGCAGGAAGTGGAGCAGAGTCGCGGCTGTTGCTGTGGCCTGTTAGAGGGTCCAGGCCTGTCGGTCGAAGTCCGGCTGGAGTGTCTGGTGGAGAGAAGTGGCTAGTTACCCGTCTGAGAGGAGCTCGGAGTTCAGCTCTCGTAGGAGTCCGGACGAAGTCTTCCTTCAGTTGAAGTCGGGGATGAGGTTCGGCTCCCGCGGGAGTCCGGACGGAGTCTTCCCGCAGCTAGGGTCGGAGACGAGATCGTTCATGTGTTGAACATAAAATGGAAAGGAAGAGAAGAGAGAAAATAGAAAGTATGAGATACTTATCTAAAAATCAGATTTTTCATGTGTTGAACATAAAATCTGATTTGAGTGTGATGAGATTTTTTGAAAAAAGATTTTTAAAGAGGTCCTAGTAGAGGTCATGAAGGCAAATAAATATTGGTGCAATAGGTTCTTATGAAGGACAGACGGCAGCAAGCTTACGAAGAAGGCTGCAGTACCATGACGAGTTGGGAAGGACCTTGATCAATCCCATGTGAATCACTATTGGAGGGCTTCTACTTTGGAGTCTCATGGAGGTCTCAAAGTTACTAGATCATGGTCTTCTTATTGGTATATGACTTCTGATCTCTTCTTGATATGTGTATGTTTTTATGTTTGATTGTAATCATCAAGGGGTTCCTAGGATTTTATGTTCCGATGATTTTGTTCAATTGTTAAATATTATTTTTTTAAATATTGAATACATGTTAAATTTTTAAAATTCATATTCCTCTGTGTCATCAGAACCCAACAATTGAGACCTCTGAAACTAAAGGAAAAGATGTTGGGATGGAAACTTCTTTCTCAAAATTGTTGCATGATGCACAAGAAAAATTATTTTCAAAATTTGGATTGTCAAGATTAGCTGCTATTGTGAAACTTCTCCACCTAAAAACAATGTATCGATAGAGTAATGTATCATTTGATGCATTAGTTGATTTTTTGGGGAGTTAATTCCAAGTGCTAAGGAGGAGATTCCTAATTCTTTTTACAGTTGTCAAAAGTATATGTCCGATTTAGGATTAAGATATGTTAAGTATGATGTATGCGAATACAATTGTGTTGTCTATTGGGAGTCATTGATTGATGCACAGTATTGTCCTGTTTGCGGATCATCTAGATGGAAGGACAGTGTTAAAACAAGTGTAAAAAAAAAATATCCCACACAAGGTGCTAAGATATTTTTCAATCAAACCAAGATTATAAAGGCTGTATATGTTATCTGAGATTGTAGAACATATGAGATGGCACTATAATAAGAGAGTAGATGATGGAGAAATGAGACATCCAGCTGATACACCAGCTTGAAAATCTTTTGATAATGAATATGTTGAATTTGCAAGAGATCCGTATAATATTCGGTTGGGTATGGCAACAGATGGGTTCAATCTATTTGGACAAATGAGTTCTCAGCATAGCATTTGGCCTGTTATTCTTATTCCATACAATCTTCCTCCATGATTATGTATGAAACGACCTTATATCTTTCTCTCATTATTAATACCAGGACCACATAGCCCAAGAATGAGCATTGATATGTTCTTAAAACCTCTAATTAAGGATTTGATTGATTTGTGGATAAATGGAGTTGAAACATTTGATACTTATACAAAGAATAACTTCAATTTGTATGCAGCTGTAATATGGATGATAAATGACTTTCCAGCATATGAAGATTTATCTGGTTAGTCTATCAAAGGATATATGACATGTCTAATATACCATAAAGATACATGTAGTCGACGCTTGAATGGGGCACGAAAAATATGTTACATGGGACATAGAAGGTTCCTGCCACAAGGCCATAAGTGGCACAAGGATGCAGCTCATTTCAAAGGGACCATTGAGAAAAGGGATAAGCCTAAACCATTGTCTGGTGTAGAGATTTTAGAGATGCTAGAAAATCTAGATCAATGCCCTTTTGGGAGGAATGTGAGGGCTAGATACAATCAATCCAATAATATTTTTAATTGGAGAAAGAAGAGTATACCTTTTTTGTTATCGTATTGGAAGAGTTTGTTAATTCGTCATAACCTTGATGTGATGCATATTGAGAAAAATATTTATAAAATATTATAGGGACAATAATGAACATTGCTGGAAAGACAAAGGATACATTGAGTAGCCATTATGATCTAGTTGAAATGGGTATCAGATCTGAATTACATCTTGTTACAAGAGGAGATAAGGTATACATGCCTACAGCATGATATTGTCTATCTAATGAAGAGCAAGCAGCTGTTTGTAGGATGTTAATGGGTCTCAAAACATCTGATGGGTTTGTTTCCAAGTTAAGTAGATGTGTAAATGAAAAGGAGTGAAAGATTTTTGGTATGAAGAGTCATGATTGTCATGTGTTTGTACACCGATTATTACCACTTACAGTAAGAAATTTTCTACCAAAAGAAGTTTGTGAACCTCTCATTACACTAAGCTATTTCTTTAAAGACTTATGCTCGAAGATATTAAATCTAGATGATCTTGATCGTCTTTAGAACGAAATTGTTTTAACACTTTGTAAGCTCGAAATGGTATTTCCTCCATTTTTTGATATGATGGTATATTTAGTGGTACACCTTGCTGAAGAGGTGAAAGTATCTGGATCTATACAATATAGGTGGATGTATCCCATTGAAAGATACACGAGAAATTTGAAGTTGATGGTAAGAAATAAAGCACAATCTGAGAGGTCGATTGTGGAATCATATATTGCTGATGAATGTTTGACATTTTGCTCAATATATTTGAAAGACATCGAGACTAAGTTCAATCGTCCTTCTAGATACAATGATAATAATAATGATCATTCTTGTCATGCCTCAGAAATATTTTCTTCACTAGGAAATCCAGTAGAAGCTGCAAAATTCAAGACTTTAACACATGATGAATGGTATAAGATGCAATTATACATGCTAAATAATACTGTTGGCATTAATAGCTTCATTGAATAAGTTTCTTATCAATCATATTTTTCAAATACTTAATTTTTTAAACTAATGATATATTGTAACCGGTATAGTGAAATTTACATGTTTGTTGATTTGTACATAGATTATATAAAAGCATGTTGCCGAGCATGAGTCATCCTCAATTTATGAAAAGATATAATGCTAAATTTTTTGATTGATTTCATAACCATGTAAGTATTGAAGAGGTAAGTTTTAAGTGCTAGATTTCAGTAGATGCACCAACCTAACTATTAAAATGTAATGTTTCTCTGGTTGACGAATTACAGCGACAAGCTGATATCTCTGATGATCTTTTTTCTTTAGCTTCAGGTCCATCATTTACTTCCAAGATGTCTCATGGGTTTGATATCAATGGTTATCATTTTCATACATTTTCAAAGGATCAAAGCATGGGATCTTAAAGTTCAGAAGTACTTTGTAGGGAAGACAATAATTCTACAGAAAAAGAGTATTATGGGTTCATTGATGAGATTTAGGAGCTGATTTATCTTGGATCAAAATATATATATCTTTTTAAATGTGAGTGATACCATGTCAACATCTAGGGTCTGGATATAAAGTTGATAAGTTTGGGATACAAATGTTAATGTCAATAAGCGTTTAAATACAACTGACCCATTTATCTGGGTCCAACAAGGAGAACAAATATTTTATATTTCAGATCTTATCGATTCTAATTAGGCAGTTGTAATGAAAACAAAACTAAGAAGTGTTTACAATATTCCTTTGAGTGAAAATGACATAAATAATGATAATACAGAGATTAAGGAGGCCTATCAAGAAGAGGGTGTACATGCTAGACACATCAACCAACTATTAGATAAAGATGACAATATTGGCACACTTAATAGGGATGACATTGTTAGTGAGGAAATACTACTTTCACTAGTCAAGGAGATTAAAGATCGTATTGCTCGTTCTTCTGAATTTGAAGACGACATATCTGATGATAATAATGAAATTGAGGTGGAGGATGCAGACAACTATAATCAAGCTGAAATAGAAATATACCTTTTAGAATTTGAATAAATTTTATTGCAAGTTTTTTCTGATTAGTTTAAATAGGTGAGTAATTATAAAATCTTATGCTAATTTTATGTCTTTGCTTGTTTATTATATAACAAATATTCAACTAAAGAATTATAAAAATTTATATCAGTTTATGCCTTTGGATTTAACTAACTAGTTTCATATCTTTGTCTTTTATTGCAGAAATGGCTCCAAAATGCAAAGGCATTCTACGTACTATTCTCATAGCTTTACAGAATGAGGACGATGCAGCAGTGAGATAACAAAACAGCACATGGAGGTCAACAAGACATCATGACGTTACATCTAGACCTGGAGGTCAAATTTTTACTGTGCAGCCACCATCTCAAGTTTCAATTGGACACACATCTAGCACACAGGTATTTGACTTTACATATCCTATTCTAGTGAAGAGATAAAGTTAATAATCTATGTATTATTTTATTTTATATATATATATATATATAATATATATATATATATATATATATATATATATATATGATATAATTATTTGAGTTTTTGAGTATGTGGCAGCCAAGTAATGTTTGAGATCAACTTTATATTCTGTATTCATGGTTCATTTATTTTTTAGTTTTCAACTTTCTAAACTCAAAGGGTTAAAAAATATAGGAGCCAGAGTTGGCCAGTCAGTGTACATCTCAGAAAAAGAAGTCTAAGCATGGTACTTACAAAGTAATTAATTTGGACTTAATAACAAATAGAGGCGAGAATAAACTAGTGGTAACAATACCACTTGAAGACTTTACTGCTCTTGTAGGAAAAAATACAAAGTACTTGGGCAACTATCTTGGCAAAATCATGAGAGATTACACTCGTGCTCCAATTGGGGTCTGATTGTTTGCTAAAAAAGGAGAAAGATGATATGATGTAGGCAGAAATCATGGTAAAAAGAAGTCTATATCATTAATTATATTATTTTTTATTTTATTCTTTTTATATACCATTATGTTTGTTTGAGTAAGCTTACCATTCTATTTAAGTTTCTCCTATTTATACAAGTTCTTTGTTTACATTACAGAAATATTTTATGGTTAGTTCAAAGAGTCCTCCGAAGTTCAAAATTTTGGAAGAGAAAGATGACATGACCCCTGATACATCAGAGGTAAAACAAGAAAAATTTTGCAATCATTGCTTTAGGAGTATGCGTGCAAGCTTTCATCGGTGGAAGTGTAAACTCTATCGTAAGTATTACTTGCTATTCAAAACAGCTAAAGAGTGGTGAGCCATAGTACCTGAAGGGATGGCACCTAACTTACGCTACAAATGCATTGAATAGTATGAGAAAAAGAGTTTTCATATCAAATCTAAGAAGGCATCTAAAAGTCGGTTCAATCAAATAATTATATCTACCATTGGGTCAAAATTATTTTGTCAAAAAAAGTATGAAATGGTAAGCTGTTCAAGTTGTTGTATTATATCAACTCTGAGTTTACATATTTAATTGTATCTCTTAATTTTTTCTTATAGACATGTGATAGATGGATCCTGAGACTAGTGAGATAGCTTATCCTTGTGATGTATGGGAGGCAGAGCACCGAACAAAAAAAAATACATCAAGATATTATGATCCAAAATCAAAGAAAGTATATGTAAGATTTCTAAGAAGTATATGTAAGATTTTCAGAAAGTATATGTAAGACTGCATCTACTTGACACAGTTAACCTTGAATCTTATTTTTAGGAAAAGCTAAAGAAGTTTGGATCCCAGCCCATACAAGAAGATGGGAGACCTTTACATGGGGATGAGATACACGCATGCATCTTAGGGACTCAACCAGACTTATCTCATGGAAGAGGAGCTAGTTATAAGTCAACTGTGATTGAGACTTCAAAGACCATTCGCATATCACATGAAGAGTAGAAATTGATGAAAAAAAAATATACAGATATGCAAGCAAAGTTACAGAAGATGAAACTGGTTAAGAGGCAGCTAACAGAAATGACAAGCTTGAAAGAAAGTTACAATACATCGAAGAAATGATGGCTCACTTCCTATTGCATGAAAGAGTTAACCCTCCATCAAATGAATCAAATGAAGTTGACGATGATGAGACACAAGCATTGAGTGATTATGAAGGTAATCCTATAGAGATAAATAAATGAATTAGTTTTTTTTTATTTTTTTTATTTAAGTTGGCTAACATGACTAATCAGTTATACATTATTGGTGTTATATCTCTAATTTAATTATCGTTTGTTGTTTGCTATTCTTTTAGGTGACTGCTAATTCTCAATCAGAAACCCCATTTTCTAGTTTGTTAGTTTTTGCCATTAATAGTAATATATAAAAATTATTTTTTGCATCTTTTTTTATCTTTATTTTATTTATATCATTAAATATGACATAATATCAAACTCTCCTTTTTCAGAGCCTCCTAACATACGAAAATAGTTTTCAAGTTATGTGTATAAGTCACCGATTTTGAGCCAATCCGATGATTTTTTTGACTCTAGTTTGATGAATAGCAACAAACACAAGTAGTAGATGTTTTGGCTTGTGTAAAAAAAGCTTAACAAAGTACTTGATGAGATCAAAGTGCAAATGATATGTTTAATAAATTTAAATATGAGTTGTTGAATGAGAAACTAATAAATCTTTCATTATTATCTTTGTGCAGGCTTAGATCTTTTGGATGCAGACAACTTTTTGGGGAGATATCAATCTCAAATACTATAATTTTTTTGCTATGTATTTGGACATATGTGTAAGTATGTGAGATAATATTGTTCGAGCACTTCTAAATTTTAAGAAATCTCCAAAAGATTTCTTAAAATTAGTATTTTATAATATTAAAAATCTAATATTTCTTCATGCTTATGTGTTGAAAAATTGAATGTTTGGGTGTATGAAATATAATATTAGAAATTTTAGAAATTTTTGTATTTGATTGAAAATTCAAAACTAATACACAGAATTTTAGGAACATCTTAAAAATTATTGATATGCAGGCTTCTAAATTCAAAAATATTTTGCAAAATATCTATGAAAAGCCATTGGAACGGATACAAACATCCCTATAGACTTTTAAAAATGTTGCAAAATATTTTTATAATTATGAGGAACGTTCTTAATCCATTACCATCAAATGAATGGAGATGTTTAGTTAATGTTGTTGTAACTCTAAGGAAATATTTGAAAAATATTCCTAAAGAGCTGTATAGACAATTTGAAAAATATCTCTATCAATTATGGGGAACGTTCTTAATACATTATTATTAAATCAATGGAGACATTTAATTAACATTGTTGTTAACTCTAAAGAAATATTTGAAAAATATTCTTAAAGAGCTGTAGGAATAGTTTGAAAAACATCTCTATCAATTATGGGGAACGTTCTTAATACATTACCATCAAATCAATGAAGACATTTAGTTAATGTTGTTGGAAATCTAAGGGAATATTTAAAAATTATTTCAAAAAAGCTATGGAAACGGATAAATAACATGACTAAAGCTCACGTAAGAAACGATTTCGCATAACGTTCCAAAAGTTCATTTAAGAACGATATAAGCCATTACTAAATGGTTTTACTACAAATGGTCAGAAAATGTGTCCAATATATATATATAATATTTCCAATCACTTTTAAGCATATGGGTATAGCTAACGGACAAATAACATTCCTAGAAGTTTATGAGAATGATTTAGATATATTTTAAAATATTTTTGAAATGTTTCTAAAATCTTATAAGATATTTCAGTTATTTCAATTTTAGAAGCTCGGATTGTATTTTTCGTGCAAAAGAGTGATTGATATCTTCTTCCATAATGTCAATCATTGGATGATGCCTTACATATACAGATTTCAAAATAACCAAAATTTTTTCATTTATCCACAGACATAGATCTTGAAGTAGCTATCGTATAATCTAATATTAGATTTATTCGAAGAAAGATAAATTATTTTTTTTATGCAAAAGATGCAATTCGAATCTCACTTCTGAGCCATGTTAGATGGTGCAGACATATATCAAAAAAAAAATATACGTACAAAATAAATATTTTATAAAAATATAAATATTAATTTTTAAAAAATATTTACATAAATTTCAATGTTTAGGAATTAGGAGTGTATTCACATTAAAAAATTAAAAAAACTTATAAAATAAATGGAAAACACCACTTACGTGCTGCACGTGCCAATTTGTCTCACATGTTGGTTACCAACCTTGCGTGCCGCCTCTTCGCACCTCAGCGGACGGCGCGGCAGACAGGCGGACATTTGCGCAGCAACCGAACAGTCTAATCCTCGCTCCCGTCACTCCGGACAACCGCATGATAAAACGTCAAGTTTGCCACCCACCCAACCAAAACACCCGTTTGCAGCAAACCTTTTTTTCCTTTTTTTTTTTTCGGGGAAGGGGGGGGTGGGGGTGGTTTTGAGATATGCAGCAAACTTTTCACAGCACCAAGCCACCAACCAAAGCCAACCACCAGCGACCTCTCTCTCTCTCTCCCTCTATATATATATATATATTCTCCACTAGCATTTCCACAGCAGCAGTGATAATATCTCAAGCACATGCTTTATTGCTCTCTCGCCATCTCTCTATATAATCTCCACTAGCATTTGCAGAGCAGTACTGATAATCTCAAGCAGATGCTTTATTACTGTCTCAACACAGCATTAATGCACATCATATCAGCACATTAACAACAAGAAACACATTGCCCACCCATCAAGCAACTCATCGAGTTTCTTCCCAATATTCTCTCACATATATATGGAAGAAAAACAAATAAAATTGCACAATCTTTCTACCAACAAACTTATGATATCTAACAACATATATCCATATATAAAACAAAAAAAAAGAATCAGGCGCTGTTCTTCCATCTCACTTCTTACCCAGATGCCGGCGCTTCCTCTTCTTCTTCGACCGGCCTGACAAAGAAGGCACTGTGGTCGGCCGATCTCTTTGTTGAAACCAGAGCTCGATCTCCTCGAGCCGAGCACTGAACAACTCCAGCTCCGGTAGTCTCCTCTTGCACAAAAGCACTTTTCGTGGCTTTTTCGGCGCCGGCGGGCAGCTAGAGGGGACTGTCGGTAGCTTGCTCTCTTCCGACGTCGGCGTCCGGCACTCTCTCCCCTCATCCTCACTGTTAACCAATGGCACCACGATATCATGATGTCCTACCGGAAACATGGTAATGATAGGATGTAGAACAAACTCTGAAGAGACTCGAGAGACTTCTGGGGATGCCGACATGGTGTCTGGATGTACCAAGGCAGGAAAAATGGATGTAGGAAAGGGAGTACATATAGGAGTGTGGAAAGTCGAAGGCGTATTGGAGAAGAAGGTAGTTTGGTGGCCTCTTTCCTTTCTTCCTCGATCTCCTTCAGCATTTTACTTTCTTGAATGGGCCCTTTAGAAGACGAATGGCACTGACACTATTCGTTAATTTATTGGTCTACCGACAGGGATCATAGGATGCCGTCCGGGCTCTTGGGCATCTTGGAACGGCTGGAGAGATCGTGACAGCCGTCCGATGGGAGAGGGGTGGGGTAGACAGGGGATCGCAGGATGCCGTCGGGGTCTTGGGCATCTTGGAATGGCTGGAGAGATCGTGACAGCCTTCCGATGGGAGAGGAGAGGAGCCTGGGAAGATGCATCGGAAGGTTGCCCTAACATAGGATGCTCTAATGGGGATTTTGGACCGCATCTCGGTCCAGTCTACTACCATGATTTAGGATGAATGGAGGGTCCGGCTGGCCATGTATTAGGGGCACCATTGCACGTGGAATACCTGAACGGATGCTGCTTGGTTTTCAGCTCCTTGTTTCGTAAGCTTCACCAGCTGGTGACATGCGGCAACACCGGCCCACTGCTTCATTCAGCTCCCCTTCTATTTTTAATTGTAATACTGTTTATTATTAATTTTTTGTTTTCACTTTAATATTATTTCTTAAATTGCCCAGCTTACTCAAGTGTGTAAATTCTCTACCAATCCGAACACAATATATTTACCGGCGGATCAACGAGACGGATCCTAATCTGATCATTTTATTAAATAGATAATCTATCGATCCACAATAAGATCGAATCAAATTAGATTGAATTAAACGGCTAAGCATTGCGACACCCCTAATGGTAGAATATAATTAATTCTGTAATTTAAATCTATATGGGATATCTGTTTGATGGATAGAAAGAGGGCTAAGCTAGAGGTTCAGTTGGCTTGTTCTAGTTTGCCGTACATCCAACTCATAAGAATCTTATCAGTTGAATGTAGAAAAAATTTAATTAGAGATATTGGTAAATGAAATATGAATGGGAGACTGCATCTTGATGTATCTCAGATTCTTGGTCGTTGGACATTAATTACCTTAGTGTAAATGTTTGTTATAAATTAATTGGATGATTTTGTAAGCATATTTATGTTGAAATGCATAGGAGTTTCGTACGTGCATTTTAAAAATTTTCAATAGAAGAATATTAGATTAAATTATTTAATCTACAAATACATGTATAAGATCTGATTTTAAAACTCCTACAAACAGATCTATGACATGAATTTATATGCATAAAAATCTGAATCTAAAATGACAAGTATGTGAACCAAAAGACAGCATTTAGTAATAGATCTAATCTACAACTTTTAGGATCCGAACCCAATACTTGAGTATGGATAGTCAAACTCCACGATCGAGAACGTAGATCTAGAAGTTCTCTCTGGTTGCTCACAGCCGCACAAGCGTCTGGCCTCTACGGATGATCCACACGAAGCCCCTCGGACCAATCAGCCCTCCGCAGGAGTGCTAGCTCGCGCAGTGGGCTTCTGATGGCAGATCTGACTTGATCTCTTTCTTCGATCACCTCGGACCTTTTCGATGTCGAAGATGGATTAGAGGAGGATGCTGGATGGTGGAGAAAAATCAGATGAAGATTCTCTTCTCTTTGATTTTTTCCTCACCCAAAAATCTATAACAGCTCTAGGTCTCTCACCCAAGAGGAGATCGGTCTCCTCTTTTGCTCGTGCCAAAAAAGAAAGAAATCCACTCAAAGCTTATGTCCCAAAAAAGGATTTTTGACCCTTTTTCTCTCTGATATCTCATGGTAAAATGCTCTCTCTTTTTGGTGCACAAAATTGTGGCCCTTTTATGGTTGTCGCACAAACTAGATTAGATAAAATAAGAGCTGGAGTTTGTTGCAATTCAAACTCTTTTGAATTTCAATTCGACTTCAACTTTTTTTCACTCTTATCTAACTTAAAGAGGAACTTAACAGAGAAAATTGGGTACAAAAATCAATTCGAAAGACCTCTTTTTCTTATACAAAATAAACCTCTTCAAAAGTAGCCAATGTGTGGAAGGATATGAATAAGCTTTTAAGTTGAAATTCAAACTAATTTGAATTCAAATCAAAACCAATAAATTCCTATCTTAATAAGCAACAAAAGAAGGGTTATTTTCTAATTTTCTCACGTACAAATTGATTTTGTACGGTGAGAAAAGGCATGAGACAATTTTGGTGATGCAAAGGATAGAGTCCTATTCATTTGGGACTCTAGGATTTAACCAATTAGGTTTCTTTCAAATCCAATCCAATTAGATCCAAATAAAATAAGATAAACCTAATCTAATTAGGCTCCTATAACCTCAATTAAACTTGATCAAATCAATAAATTAATTGAGCCATAGATCCGATCAAATCAGGATCATTTCTTCCTTATCGATTAAGTCATCTCATAACCTAATTAGACTTGATCTGATTGAATCAAATTCAATCAGACTTGATCCAGACTTTAATGCTCAATCAAATTGAGCTAATTAATGATCTAATTATTAATTAATCCTCCATTAATAATAGAGTCCAAGTCTAGTGGGACTCTTCTCTAGAGTTTCCGTCCAGTGGGACTCTTCAGCAGAGTCTCCGTCCAGTGGTATTCTTTACCATAGTCTTCGTTGACTGTAACTCTTTAGATTAGCCATGTGATCAGAGAGAAACTTCTAATGTGTGTGACTCTATAGGTTCGAATCTAAACCGATAGTACAGAAACTGATTCCTGTACCAATCGGAGTAACCATCTAATAATGGTACCTGATATCCGGATAGACCGAATGTATGTAAAGCAACACTCAAGAACCTATTTAAATATAGTTACCATATAATTCATCCCTTTGACCTTTGATGCTAGGATGACTTAGAGTTTAAACTGTCAACTCTTAACGGTACATCCATTATGTGTCTCAACGTGATAAATTTTGTGACTCCTTACAAGGATTGCCCTGGCCAAGCTTTTACTAAATTGAAACACAAAGTATTCTCTCTAATCTTTTGGAGTGATCAATTTCATCTTGACTCATGCACCGACTTCACAAGTACTTGACTGTACCCAGAAATCTTTCGATCCTGAATTAAAAATTCAGGTAGTCTAGCACCAAAGCACAGTAAGTTGCTTACAAGTCACCATGGTGATATCAGGTCGGAGGGATACTTATACCTATATCCCTTCGGAGTGACTTTGACAGCAGAGTGCTCTGGAGTTGATCACGTTCAGTGAAATATACCCCTACATTTCACCTGCATACTATACCAACGTCTCCACACTCCTTGGTTAAGAGGACAACCAATCTATATGGCACACAACGACCTACACTTGATATGTCTATCATCCTAGTAATAGTATATCATTTGGTAGCGAACTCATTTAAGGACTAAATGATAAATCCTCCCTTATCAATTTAAAATAGTCCTAAAGACTTTCATCATAACACAGAAGTTTGATATAGAAGATGTACAAATTTATGATAAAAATTATTAAATAAATATTTTATTAATTAATTCATATACAATTACATTAAATAGCATAACCGTCAATAGGCTGACGATTGACTTTGGGACACATTTTCCAACAACTCTCACTTTACTAAAGCCAATAAGTACAGTATCGTATACCCATCTTCATTTTATGATCTTCGAACTCCTTCACCGCAAGGACTTTAGTTAATGGGTCGACCAGGTTCTTCTTTCTATCGATCTTCTGAAGGTCGTGTCACCTCGATCCATGATTTTTCGAACCAGATGGTAGCGGTGCAGAATATGCTTTGTCCGCTGATGTGCTTTCGGCTCATATGCCTGAGCTATGGCTTCAGTACTATCGTAATAAAGTAGAACTGGATCATCGATGGAAGGTGCCACTTCAAGCTCAGTGATGAACTTCCTCAGCCACACAGCTTTCTTTGCAGCATCAGATGCCATGATGTACTTCACCTCGCAAATAGAATCGACTACAGTGTGCTGCTTGAAACTTTTCAGCAGATAGCTCCATCATTTAGGATAAAGATGTATCCCGACACGCTTTTATTATCGTTACGATCTGACTGAAAATTGAAATCAGTGTATCCCATGAGTTTCAAGTCAGGATCCCCATAAACGAGCTATTGGTCTCTAGTATTTCTCAAATACTTAAGGATGATTTTTGCAACCTTCCAATAGTTCTCATCCGGATCTGATTGGTATCTGCTCACTACTTCTAGTGAGTATGCCACATCCGGTCTTGTACACGTCATTACGTATATTATAGAACTCACTGTCGAGACATATGAAATTTTACTCATACGCTCTCTCTCTTGAGGAGTTGTCGGATAATCCTTCTTTGAGAAAAAAATTTCATGGCCTATCGGAAGATAGCCTTTCTTGAAATTCTCCATGCTAAACCATTTTAGCATGGTATCTATGTATGTTGATTGAGAGAGTCCGAGCAGCCTCTTAGATTTATCTCTATAGTCTTCATTCCTAGGATGTAGGCTACTTCTCCCAGATCCTTCATAGAGAATTATGATGACAGTCACACTTTTATTCCCTGCAATGCAGGGACATCATATTCGATTAAGAGAATATCATCTACATATAATACAAGAAATACAATTACTGAACCATTAGTCCACTTATATATACAAGATTCTTCTCCATTCCTAACGCAGCCATATATTTTGATCACCTTATCAAAACATATGTTCCAACTCCGAGATGCTTGTTTCAATCCATAAATAGATCTTTGAAGCTTGCATACCTTAGACTCATCATCATATACACCTCTTCATTCAGCTCTCCATTTAGAAAAGCTATCTTCACATCCATTTGCGAGACTTCATAGTCCAGATATGCCGCTATCACAAGCATGATCCGAATGGACTTGAGCATTGTCACATAAGAGAACGTCTCATCATAATCAATACCATAATGTTGACGATACCCTTTGGCAACTAAATGGACTTTATAGGTCTCAACCTTCCCGTCTGCACCCCTTTTTCTTTTGAAGACCTACTTACACCCTATGGATTTTATCCCTTCAGGTGGATCAATCAATGTCCACATATTGTTGATCTTCATGGACTTCATTTCAAATTTTATAGCTTCAAGCCATTTTTCAGAGTCGGACCTCTGCATTGCATCCATATAGGTGACTGGATCTTCATTGTTCTCATCGAGCTCAACAGGATCTCCATCTCGGACCAAGAAACTTAGGTATCTATCTGACTGATGTGGTACTCTACCGGATCGTCTTAAAGATGTTTGTATATTGGGCTCCAGATTTGATTTCATCAAATTCGATTCAAATTCAGTTACAAATGTCGGTTCTTCTACTTATCGAACTTCATCAAACTTGATTTTAGAGGTATTTATTCTTTCATTAAGGAACTCTTTTTTCAAAAAATGTGCCTTACTGCTGACAAATATCTTTTGTTCAGCAGAGAGGTAAAAATAATATCCCCTCTTTTCCTTGGGGTACTCTATAAAATTATACTTATCGGATTTAGGTCCGAGCTTATCGGTTTGTAATCACCTTAAGGTAAGTGAGGTTTGGCCTATGTCCTGACCATATCTTATATGGTGTTTTACTAACAAACTTGCTCGAAATATTATTGAGCACAAAACAGGCTATCTCAAGTGCATATCCCTAAAAAGAGATCAGCAGACTTGCAAACCCCATCATAGATCGAACCATATCCAACAAGATTCGATTCCTTCTTTCTGAGACACCATTATGTTGTGGTGTCTCTAGAGGAGTCCTTTGTGAGAAAATCTCATTCTCTTCAAGATATGTCAGAAATTTACTAAAAAGATATTTACCTCCTCGATTAGATCGAAGAGTCTTAATACATTTTTCAGTGTGTTTCTCTGCTTCATTATGAAATCGTTTGAACATTTCAAATGATTAGGACTTGTATTTCATTAAGTAGACATACCCATATCTAGATAGGTCGTTTATAAACGTAATGAAATAGCTATACCCTCCTCTGGCACTAATGTTCATAGGTCCACAAACATCACTATGTATTAGACCTAGAACTTCACTAGCTCGTTCACCTTTTCCAGTAAAAGGTGACTTAGTCATCTTTCCAAGAAGACAAGACTCACAAGTCGGCAATGATTCATAATCATTGATATTGAGGATACCCTCTTGTGCTAATCTGTTTATCCTACTTTTGTTAATATGACCGAGACTACAATGTCAAAGGTAGGCATCTGTGATATTATCTAACTTTGAATATTTATTTGGAGTGTATATTATGCTCAAAGGCTGTGACAATACATAGATATCATTTCTTAATTATCCTCACATTATTGTAATATCATTCATAATGATATCACAATAATCATTCTTTATTGACAAACTATAACCATCTTTGGCCAAAAGACCAATAGAGATTATATTCATCAAGAAAGATGAACAATAGTGACAATCACTTAAAATGATACTATTAGATTTGAAAATAAGCTCGATAATTCCTAAAGATCAAATTGGAACTTGACTTCTATCTTCCATATTTAAGAATCTCTATCATTCTCAAATTTTCTACTAACTTGAAGTTCCTGCAATGAATTGCATATGTGAACTGAACTTCTGGTATCTAATACCCAGATAGTAGTATCACATATAGAGAAATTATAAGGTGTTATCATATAAGTATCTTGATCAGTAATTAATTGCTCAGTTCTCTTTAGCCTATTTGGATCATAATCTACTTGACTCGATTCAGTCTTAAACTTTTTAGCTAGATTAGGCTCAAGATCAATATTCAACTTCTGATACTGACTATCGAAGTTGGATCCAATAAGCTCATCACTGTCAAACAGTGAGTTGAGCGATAAATTACTAGCCATTTCTGAAAAGAAAGAAAAATACAGACCTAATTAGTATATGAATTAATCAAGCCTAAAGACATGGATTTTAGTTTAAAGGTTCTCTCACTATTTTATACGAATTGATAGCCTCTACCTTCAATTCGAAGAATTACCTTAATTCTTTAGCAGATACTAGAATCCACACAGACTGCATACAGGATCGAGTATGGCTCGACCAACCCATATGCATCTATGGGTAGATTCTCAACCAATTATTTTTCTAAATAATTTTTAGTAATTAATTTTATCTCAGATTTTATTTCAGTAGGTGATGGACCTCCACTAAAAGTCCTGGTTAGGTCCAACCATTAACATGAACCTACTCAGTGATTCTAACTAATGAATAATCAGGTCTGAGTATGGCTCGACCAACCCAATCATTCATCAGATAGTATAATAGAGTTATCATATGATGAATAATAATTCTATCATTCAGAGAAATACTAGATGGATGGCACCTGCAATGTCAATCAAAAATAATGGACCCATTACCATTCACCTTAATGGGAGGCTATAATCTAGTTATCATCATAACTAGCTCATTTTATGGACTTAATAATTTAGAAGATTTAGTTAACATAATTTAATAGAATTAAATACACAGACCAGCTAATCTTAATCCTCCCACTGACTTCACCAAGTCAAATTAGGGTGGACTAAAAACAAGCTGGTCCTACTGACAAGTTATCAATCCTCCCACTAACTTCATCAAGTCATGTCGAGAATAAAGACAAGTCAAATTAAGGGCACCTAAATCAGTTGAACTAATTTTCTAGTAAGCATGGGTCAACCCTAATCATTAAGCGATCTGATCAAAACTTGATTCACTATGTTGGTCAGGTAAGTCAGATCGGTGGAGGGATATGCCATTAACTCATCATAGACTCAATCTATATGAGTAGCTCTCAATTAAAATCACCGATCAAAACTGCCAAACTTATCTTAGACACCAACTGGTTAATCAGTTTCAATCGGATCTACTTATGGATTTGGGTTCGATCGCTGAGCTCAAGATCAAAGTCCATTTGGGTCTAATCAAAGACATGGACTCGACCAACTACAACTATTGTATTGGCACTAGAGAAATTTTGATTAAATTTAATTTTTCTTTTTAATCCATTTGATCTTTGATTCTAACCCTAGGTCTAACCCAATTAGGAGGACCTGATCAAGCTAACCCAAAAATCCATCACCCACATTTTATGCGAATGACATTAGATTTTTAATTCATAATTCTAGATCTAATTTATTTAACTTAATTCTTAATTAAGTTTGAGACTGTGGTTAGGGGTTTGATATTTAAAAATAATTTTAAATTTTATAAAATATTTTTACAATAATTTTATGCATAATCATTTAGATCTGAAACTTGAATCGGTTCATCCTTGGATTGAGCCTTCTCATCACAATGGATTGACTAAGTTTTGAGACTTAGTTAACTTATTGATGATGAACTATTAATTATAATTTTCAGTCTGTTACATTGAGTCAGCTCAACAAAAATTAAGCTGACTAACCAGAGTCCTGAGTTGACTCAATAAGCGAACTACAATAATTATATTAATTTTAGATCAAAATAATTCTACATAAACAGCAATAAAATTAATCATAAATTATTTTAGAACTATTCTAAACATATTCATAATTCTAGATTTTATTTACAAAGATTAGATGCAACTACCTTTCATACAATATATCATATACACAATCTTAAGATTTTTTAGAAAAGTAAAGTTTTCTTTTTGCATTCATCTTTATGGGATATAGTCATAATGGCACCCTTACACATCATAAGAGGATCCAATTGAATAGAAAAAAGAGAGATCTAATTTCTATTATCTCCTATGATCGAACGGCCTGGTGACAAACCCGATCCAATTACTTCGCTACTCAGATCAACTAATCTAAATAATTTAAATCTAATCTAAATTATTTCAGATCTGATTATTATATTTTGATTATATCAAAATTAAATAATAATTATCATAAATAAAAATTATATATTTTAAATTAAAATCAGATTTTATAAAGATCAGCTCAAACTAGGATAATCTTTGTACTGCAAGGGATAAACCTTACAGCAGGACAACCTTATATCAGTTTGTGCGATCAGATCTATAACTAATTTTAGATCTAAATATCATATATCAGATTTAATCTAAATTAAATTATAGATCTAAATATATATAATATCATGTCATATCGAACTTGTCTCTAATACCACTGTTGGGATGCGTAGGAGTTTCATACATGCATTTCAAAAATTTTTAATGAAAGAATATTAGATTAAACTATTTAATCTATAAATACATACATAAGATTTGATCTTAAAACTCTTACAAATAGATCTATGACATGAATTTATATATATATAATCTAAATCTAAAATGACAAGTATGTGAACCAAAAGATGGTATTTAGTAATAGATCTAATCTACTACTTCTAGCATCCGAACCCAATACTTGATTGTGGGTAGTCGAACTCCACGATCGAGAATGTAGATCTAGAAGTTCTCTCTGATCGCTCACAACCGTACAAGCATCTGACCTCTACGGATGGTCCACACGAAGCCCTCGGATCGATCAGCCCTCCATGGAGTGCTAGCTCGGGCAGTCGGCTTCTGATGGCAGATCTGACTTGATCTCCTTCTTCGATCACCTCGAACCTTTTTAATGTTGAAGATGGATTAAAGAAAGATGCTGGATGGTGGAAAAAATCAGATGAAGACTCTCTTCTCTTTGATTTTTTTCTCACCCAAAAATTAGAATAGTTTTAGGTCTCTCACCCAAGAGGAGATCGATCTCCTCTTTTGCTTATGCCAAGGAAGAAGGAAACCCACTCAAAGCTCACATTTCAAAGAAGGATTTTTGACCCTTTTTCTCTCTGGTATCTCACAGTGAAAGGCTATCTCTTTTTGACACATAAAATTATGGCCCTTTTATGGTTGTCGCACAAATCAGATTAGATAAGATAAGAGCTGGAGTTTGTTGCAATTCAAACTTTTTTGAATTTTAATTTGATTTTAATTTTTTCTCACCCTTATCTAACTTAAAAAGAGACTTATCAAAGAAAATAGGACATAAAAATCAATTAAAAAGACCTTTTTTTTCGTACACAATAGATCCCTTCAAAAGCAGCCAACGTGTGGAAGGATATGGATGAGGTTTTAAGTTGAAATTCAAACTAATTTGAATTAAAATCAAAACCAACCAATTTCTATCCTTAATGGGTGATAAAAAAAAGATTATTTTTTAATTTTCTGACATACAAATTAATTTTGTGTGGTGAGAAAAAGCATGAGATAATTTAGGTGGTGCAAGGGATAGAGTCCTATTCATTTGGGACTCTAGCATTTAACCAATTGAATTTCTTTCAAACCCAATCCAATTAGATCCAAATAAAATATGATGAATCTAATCTAATTAGAATCTTATAATCTCAATTAAACTTGATCAAATCAATAAATTAATTGAGCCATAGATCCGATCAAATCAGGATCATTTCTCCTTACCGATTAAGTCATTTCATCACCTAATCAGACTTGATCTGATTGAATCAAATTCAATCAATCTTGATCCAGACTTTAATGCTCAATTAAATTGAGCTAATTAGTATTCTAATCATTAATTAATCTTTCATTAATGAAGAGTTCAAGTCTAGTGGGACTCTTCTCTAGAGTCCCCATCCAGTGAGACTCTTCATCAGAGTCTCCGTTGACTGAGACTCTTCAGATTAGCCATATGATCGGAGAGAAATTTTTAATATGTGTGACTCCATAAGTTCAAACCTAAGCTAGTTAGTACAAAAATTAATTTCTGTACCAATCGGAGTAACCATCTAGCAATGGTATCCGACGTCCGGATTGGCCGAATGTATATAAAGCAACACTCAAGAACCTATTTGAATATAGTTACCGTATAATTCATCCCTTTGACCTTTGATGCTAGGAAGACTTAGAGTTTAAACTGTCAATGCTTAATGGTACATCCATTATGTGTCTTAACCTAATAAATTCTATGATCCTCACAAGGATTATCCTGGCCAAGGTCTTACTAAATTGAAACACAAAGCATTCTCTCCAATCTCTTGAGTGGTCAATTCCATCTTGACTCATGTACCGACTTCACAAGTACTTGACTGTGTCCAGAAATCTTTTGATCCTGAATTAGAAATTCAGGTAGTTCAGCACCAAAGCACAGTGAGTTGCTTGCAAGTCACAGTGGTGATCTCAGATTAGAGGGACACTTATATCTATATCCCTTTGGAGTGACTCTTGACAGTAGAGTGCTCCAGAGTTGGCCACATGCAGTGAAATGTATCCCTATATTTCACCTGCATGCCATACCAGCATCTCCACGCTCCTTGGTTAAGAGAACAACCAACCTATATGGTACACAACGACCTACACTTAATATGTCTATCATCCTAGTAATAACATATCATTTGGTCGCTAATTCATTTAAGGACTAAACGATAAATCCTTCTTTATCGATTTAAAATAGTCTTAAGGACTTTCATCGTAACACAGAAGTTCGATATAGAAGATGTACAAGCTTATGATAAAAATTATCAAATAAATATTTTATTAATTAATTCATATATAATTACATCAAATAATACAACCGTCAACAGACTGACGATTAATTTTGAGACACATTTTCCAACAACCTCATGTCCTTTCATTAGTGCATGCAACTAGATTTGCATGTCTAAGATTACACGCCAACCATGCATCCCTTGCACAAAATTAGGTGCACTTCTAATTAAGCATTGTTATTAAACCCGACCTGACTTCTATGGGACCGGGCTAGTTATCTAATTGAATCATCTATGTTTAAAATCCAACCAAACCCGCTTGATCCGATTGGTTGGACTGCAAACTGCTTGACCCAGCATAATCTGATTGAGCTAAGAAACCATTTAACTCTTAGGATTTTATTATTCATCGTCATTCCCTTCGACAGCTCAACTTCCCAAGTTCAAGACCCATCTTCGGTCTTTCCCTTTCTTAGTGACCAAGTCAGTGGTGGCGGTAGCGAGGGAGGAGGACCGAGCAACTGACGGTGGATCGGAGCCTCCTCGAGTGAGTAGCTAATCTTTTTTTTTTCTGAATCTCAGGTGAATAGGCCCGGGATCGGCCCCTCCACCTCCTTCATCCGTGACCTCCTCCCTTCGCCTCCTCTTCCTTCACTCGGCCCCCTCCCCCCTCCGCCTCCTTCTTCGATGAATAGGACCCAGGATCGATGCCTCTGCCTCCTCCTCCATCCACTCTCCATCCGTGACCTCCTCCTCCTCCGCTCGGCCCCCTCTCCCCTCCGCCTCCTTCTTCAACGAATAGGGCCTAGGATCGGCACTTCCACCTCCTCCTCCTCCTCCATCTGCGACCTCCTCCCTCTGCCTCCTCTTCCTTTGCTCGGGCCCCTCCCCCTTCTACCTCCTTCTCCGGTGAATAGAGCCTGGAATCAGCCCCTCTGCCTCCTCCTCCTCCATCTGTGACCTCCTCCTTCTGCCTCGTCCACTTGGCCCCTTCCCCCCTCTGCCTCCTCCTCCATCTAGATAACGGTGGCTGGAAGTCCTAGTTGGAACTTGGGAGCTATGGACAACATGGAGAAAAAAAAATTTTTTTTTAATGGTGCTAACTACTGTGTCACAGTGAAGCAGTTCCTATGACCCGTGACCATGACTCCATGAGTCTAACTCTATGGGATCATCGAAAAAAAATATTTTTCATAGGAGTGGGAGAAGATGACGATGGCTTGATGTTGTTATTTTACCTTCTACTTGTAAATTATAACTCAATTTAATTTTCTTTGTAGATTATCAAATTAGCCTCTATTGAGGGAAGTATTCCATCCATAGGTGATTCAAGTAATACTTTATCCTCTCAAATAAATAGGGTTAGAGGTAAAAGTGATCCTGCATGGAATCATTATAGAGAAGCTCCTGAACTTAGTGGTAATACCAAAAAGATGAAGTTGGCATATGGTTCTACTATGAAAAAGCATTTGCTAGTGGTGAGATTAATCGTTTCAAACAACATCTTATAAGAGTAAAAGGAGAAGTAGAATCATGCCGTAAGATGCCGATGGATATTCGCCATCAAATGATATAAAATATTCAAGCTATTGGTGAGAAGAAGAAAAGAGCAAAAGAAATGGGTGAAGATTAAAATCCTTTTAGTGCAAGGCATAAGAAACATGAGGAACAAGTATATTATAG
>NC_026003.2:89281483-89303102 GCF_000442705.2 Elaeis guineensis | reverse complement strand
TTTCAAGATCATACAGCGGAAGACTAAAATAAATCAAAATTTATTTTCTAAGATCAGAAAATCTCTAGATCTAAGATCCTATTACATGATTATTATATAGCATAAATCAAAATTAAAATATATATAAATATAGTATGAACTACATGTTGATCATATCAACATGTTTCTACTAGCTACATCTAATGTATGTATTAAATAATAGATCAGATCTATTACCTTGCAAGTTAGACGCTCTAACCTCGCTGATCGGGCTTAAAGATGATGTTGCAAGCCGCACACGCGTCCGGCCTCTAGGAGTATCCACACGAGCCCACGAATCTCGATCAGAAGTCCTGCTTCAGGAAATCAGCACAGTATGCTAGTACTGCGCTGATCCTTCTTTGATGGTTGATCAGGTGCCTCCTTCTTCTTGATTTGGACTCTTCCAAAGATGAAAGTAGAAGAAGGAGTTTCAGATCTGAGACACTCTCAGAAAACTCAAGATGGAGGGAGAAAGATATGAAAACAAAAACTCAAGAAGAAGACCCTCTTCTTCTTCACGTTTTTCTCTCTAGACACCCAAACTTGCATCTTTTATATCTCCATGACCCAAGGGTATTTCTCTCTGATTTTTGGATGGTAGAAAGGCCTCTCAAATATCTATCTCTCCTTCAAATTTTACGAAGAAACTCATCTTATATAGAGAGATATGATAGAGTCCTTGTCTAGGTCAAACACCTAGTCAAGGCTTATCCAACATGGCAAGTTAAGGGACGCCCAACTCTTGAGCACCTCCTCCATATTTTCGTGCATGGATCATCAGAAAAGGGTGTAAAATGTAAACCCTAAAAGCCACAAAAATTCAAAAAAAATTTGGATAAATTCGGTGCAAAATTGAAAGAGTTTTGGATTTCTAAAACTCTATCTCATAGAATTCGAAATCCAAACTTATTCCTTTAGATTTGATCCAAATCACTTCCATGTAAGAAGAAGAGAGGAGACCTTTTGTGAACGTGGGGGAGATCTGGGAGAGGGCTTTTGTCGCACAAAATAAGTGGAGATTGGCGTTGAATAAGAGAGAGGGCGTGGAGAAGGTTTATGTGGCCAAGGTGGAATCCTAGTCCTACTAGGATTCTGTCTCATAACTTGTTTTAATTTGGTTTCCCCAAACCAAATCAAATCAAAATTAGATCAACCCAATTAAAATAGGTCTTAACCTAATTAAGAACCTAATTTAATCAGATTAAATTAGATTTAAATCTGATTTAATTTTTAATCAAATTAGAAATTAGATTGACCCAAGTCTAGTTGAACTAGGACTAGTTTTCCTTGCACTTGGCTTATCCAATAAACCAATTGGACTTGATCCAATCAAGCCCAAACCAAATCTAATTAAATCATATTTAATTAGACTTAATCTCAGCCATTGGCTTAATCAAATTAAGCCAATTAGCAATCAAATTGCTAATCGATCCTCCTGCAACACTTGCACTGGGTTAAATGTCAATCGTATTGATTATTTAACCCTATAATGATTCTTAATCGTTGATCAACCATCCGATCGGATCATGAACTCTAATGTGTGTGACCTCATAGGTCCGAACCTAAGCCGGTAGCATAGGAACAAATTCTATACCAATCGAAGTGACCATCTAGCAATGATACCCGACGTCCGGATAGGATGAATGTGTAGAACAACATCCTTAGAACCATGCGGATATAGTTTTCATATAATTCATCCCCTTGACCAAAATGATCATAGGACACCCCAGAGCTCAACTGTCAACTCTGATCAGGTTGTCCACATTGTATTTCAAAATATCAAATCCATCTGATGGATTACCCTAGCCAAGATTTTGCTAAATTGAAATACAGCGACTCATTCTTCTCCAACTCTTGGAGTGGTCAATCCCATCTCGATCACACTCTGACTTTGCAAGTACTTGACTGTGCCCAGAAGCCTTCCGTCCCTGAATTAAAAAATTCAGTTAGTCCAGTACCAAAAGCACAGTGAGTTGCTTGCAAGTCACTGAGGCGATCTCAAGTCTAAGGGACACTTATACCTATATCCCATCAGAGATATTCTCGATAGTAGAATACTCTGGAGTTGGTCATGTTCAATGACGATGTACCCTTACATCTCACCTGTATGCCATACCAGTGTCTCCACACTCCTTGGTTAAGAGGACAACCAACTCATATGGCCTACAGCGACCTATGCTTGATAGAAGCTGTCGTCCTTATTAACAGCCTATCATTTGGTCGTGAACAGTTTTAAGGACTAATCGATAAATCCTCTCTTTATCGAACTTAAATAGTCCTAAGGACTTCATCATAACAATGGAGTTCATTAGAAGATGAAAGCTTATGATGAAAATGCCAAATATATTTTATTTATTAACAAATCAATTACAATACTTGGTTGCTCAACCGTCAACAGCTTGACGATTGGCTTTTGGGACACATTTCCCAACAACTCCCACTTGTCCTAAAGCCACTCGGCACAGTATCTAATACCCATCTTCGACTTGTGGTTGTCGAACTCCTTTATTGCCAGGGCTTTAGTGAAGGGGTCGGCTAGGTTCTCTTTTCCGTCGATCTTCTGAAGGTCGACGTCACCTTGATCCACGATCTCCCGGACCAGGTGGAAGCGGTGCAAGATGTGCTTCATCCGCTGGTGTACTTTGGATTCCTTCACCTGAGCTATGGCACCAGTGCTGTCGTAGTAGAGCAGGACCGGACCATCGAGGGAGGGTGCTACTCCGAGCTCGTTGATGAATTTCCTCAGCCACACAGCTTCCTTCGCAGCATCTGATGCTGCGATATACTCCGCTTCACAAACAGAGTCTGCCACAGTATGCTGCTTAGAACTCTTCCAGCAAATGGCTCCACCATTCTGAGTAAAGATATAACCCGACACACTCCTGCTGTCATCATGGTCAGATTGGAAGCTAGAGTCTGTGAACCCCACAAGTTTCAGATCTGACTCGCCATAAATCAACCATTGGTCCTTAGTATTTCTCAAATACTTAAGGATGGCTTTAACCACTTTTCAGTGGTTTTCTCCAGGATCAGATTGGTATCTACTCACTACTCCTAGTGAGTATGCCACATCTGGTCTTGTACATATCATGGCGTACATGATAGATCCCACGGCTGAAGCATATGGGACTCTACTCATACGCTCTCTCTCTTCAGGAGTTGTCGGACAATTCTTCTTAGAGAAAGAAATTCCTTGGCCTATCGGTAGATAGCCCTTCTTGGAATTCTCCATGCTGAACCTCTTCAGCACAGTATCTATGTACATGGACTGGGATAACCCAAGCATTTTTTTAGATCTATCCCTATAGATCTTCATCCCTAGGATGTAGGATGCTTCACCCAAGTCCTTCATGGAGAACTGTGATGACAACCAAACTTTTATTCCCTGTAGTGCGGGGATGTCATTTCCGATTAAGAGAATGTCATCCACGTACAAGACAAGGAATACCACAATTAGACCATTTGCCCATTTATAGATGCAGGGCTCTCTCCATTCTTAATGAAGCCATACGTTTTGATCACTTATCAAAACGCATGTTCCAACTCCGAGAAGCTTGCTTCAGTCCATAAATGGATCTCTGAAGCTTGCACACCTTGGACTCATCTGTAGATGTAAACCCTTCAGATTGTATCATATACACCTCTTCGATCAGCTCTCCATTAAGAAAAGCTGTCTTTACATCCATCTGCCAGATCTCATAATCTAGATGGGCAGCTATTGCAAGTATTATCCGAATAGATTTGAGCATTGCCACAGGAGAAAATATCTCGTCATAGTCAATACCATAACGTTGACGATACCCCTTGGCAACCAGACGGGCTTTATAGGTCTCCACCTTTCCGTCTGCGCCCCTCTTTCTTTTGAAGACCCATTTACACCCAATGGGTTTAACCCCTTCAGGTGGGTCAACCAATGTCCATACATCGTTGACCTTCATGGACTCCATTTCGGATTTCATGGCTTCAAGCCATTTCTCGGAATCAGGTCTCTGCATAGCATCCATATAGGTGATCGGATCCTCATTATTCTCATCAAGTTCGATGGATCACCATCCCGGACCAAGAAACTGTAGTATCTGTCCAGCTGACGCGGTACTCTATCGGATCGCCTTAATGGTACAGGTATATTGGGCTCCGGATCTGATCTAATCATATCCGACTCAGGTTCAGCTATTGGTGTCGGTCCTTCTACCTGTTGAACTTCATCAAGTTCAACCTTAGAGGCAACGGTTCCTTCACCAAGGAACTCCTTTCTAAAAAGATTGCCTTAAGGCTGACGAACACCTTTTGTTCATCAGCATGGTAGAAAAAATATCCTTTTGTCTCTTTGGGGTACCCTATGAATGAGCATTTGTCAGATCTAGGTCCAAGTTTGTCTGTGACTAATCGTTTGACATAGGCCGGGCACCCCCAGACCCTAAGGTGTGAAAGTGCTGGCTTACGTCCCGTCCATATCTCATATGGAGTCTTAATTACAGACTTACTTGGAACCCTATTTAATAGATAACAAGCCGATTCGAGTGCATATCCCCAGAAGGATATCAGCAAGCTAGCAAAAAAAACCCATCATGGATCGGACCATGTCTAACAAAATCCGATTCCTCCTTTCAAACACACCATTATGCTGTGGTGTTCCTGGAGGAGTCCATTGAGAGAGAATCCCATTCTCTCCTAGATATGTGAGAAACTCACTAGAAAGGTATTCTCCTCCTCGATCAGATCGAAGAGTTTTAATACTCTTCCCAGTTTATTTTTCTACTTCACTTCAGAATCGTTTGAACATTTCAAATGAATCCGACTTATGTTTCATCAGATAGACATATCCATATAGGTATAGGTCATCCGTGAAAGCTATGAAGTAGAAATATCCACCTCTAGCACTGGTGCTCATGGGCCCACATACATCAGTATGTACTAGGCCCAAGAGCTCAGTAGCTCTCTCACCTTTTCCAGTAAAAGGTGACTTGGTCATTTTACCAAGAAGACAGAACTCACAGGTTGGAAGTGATTCACAATCACTGACTTTGAGGATTTCCTCTTGAGTCAACCTGTTTATTCTGTTCTTATTTATATGACCTAGCCTCCAATGCCATAAGTAGATATTTGACACACTATCTAATCTAGGGTGCTTGCCAGTAGAATAGACTCTTATCAGGCTTGATCTTTTTGGTCTGGCTCTGCACAGATGTCCCAGCCTGAACTTGTACCTTCTTGACTTTCTTCTTCTTGTTCTTCTTCCTTTCTCAAAGGGTCGAGAACCAGAAGATGAACCTCCCACTGAGTTCACTGAGTTCACCGACTCCTTGAGGAGTTGGTGATCCTTCTCAAAGTTCTGAAGCAACCCCATTAACCCATGGTAGTTTACTTCAGGCTTTGTCATTCTATAATGAGTGAGGAATGGGAGACAAGACTTAGGCAGCGAGTTCAGTATTGCATCTTTCCCAAGCTGCTCATGCAAGGGAAAGTCGAGCTTGCTCAATCGTTCCATCAGCTCGATCATGTACAATACATAATCAGTGATAGAGACTCCATCCCGTATTTTGACGTTGAAGATGGCACAACTAGTCTTGTGCCTCTCTACGTCATCGGGTGTGCTAAAGGTATCCTCCAACACTTGAAGCATGTCCTTTGGCTGAGCCGTCTCGAATCTGCGACTGAACTCGTCGCTCATGATAGCAGCCAGCATGATACAGCGCACCATGGTCCGGTCACTGAGCCACTTCTGGTAAGTGTCTCTGACTGTTCCACGTGCATTGACAGCTGGCTCCTCAGGTGCAGGATCCATTATCACATATAGGATCCGTTCATGCTCCAGGACTATCTTCAACTTTCGGTACCAGCTACCGAAGTTGGGTCCCACCAACTTATCATTGTCCAACAATGATCGGAGTGATAAGGAAGTGGCCATATTTGCACAAAAGAAAACCATAACCTAATTAGTAATTGATTCATTAAACCTAAAGATTTGGACTTTAATCAAAAGGTTTCTCCCACTATTTTATTCGAATTGGTAGCCTCTACCTTCAATTCGAGGAATTACCCTAATTCCTTAGCGGGTACTAGAATCCACTTAGACTGCACACAAGCCCAACTTTGGTTGGCCAACCCATGTACATCTAAGGGTAGGTTCATAACCAATTGTTTCTCTAAACAATTTCTAGTAATTTTAATTTTGCCCCAGAAACCTAATCAGTAGGCTTTGGCCTCCACTGTAAGGATCCGGTTAGGTCCAACCATTAACATGATCATACTTGGTGTATCTAACCAATGAATGATTAAGCCCAACTTTGGTTGGCTCACCTAACCACCATTAGAGAGACACTTCCAAGTCATCATATGATGAGTGATAATTCCATTAGTCAACAAGCACCAGGCCTTTGGGTCTGCAATGATTATTGAGTTCATGGACTCATTATCAAACACCTTAATGGGAGGCTATGACTCAGTTATCTCCATAACTTTATCATTTTAAGGACCTAATAATTTTAGAGAATTTAAATAATATAGAGGATGAGGTCAGATGAACCAGTTTATCATGATCCTCCCACTGACTTCACCAAGTCAGCTTAAGGGAGACCATTAAAAGGGCTGGTCTAGGAGCACCTAAATCAGTCACACTGATTTACCTAGCTGACATGGGTCAGCTCGAATAGTCAAGTGATCCGATCAAAACATAATTTCACCAAGAGGCCAGGTAAGTTCGATCAGTGGAGGGTCTGCCAAAGCTTGCCTTAGACACCATCATGAATGGCCAGGTAAGCGGGCTCCCAATTAAAAACCACCGGTCTGATTTATCTTAGACACCAACTGGTTTAATTAGTTTCGATTAGATCAACCTAACAGTTCGTGCTAGACCGCTTAGCCAAGAATCAAGTCCATTTGGTTCTCGTTAAAGACATGGACTTGACCAACTACAACTATTGTAATTGATCTAGAGAATCCTTGACCTAATCTAAGACAACAATTGATTAGATTTAGTCAATTCTCTAATTAAGTCCATCTTTAATCTAACCATAGGTCTAACCCAATTAATGGACCTAATTTTCACTAACCCATTAACCCAATGTGTTATGATTTGTGTCTTAGGTTCTTCAATTCACAATCCTAGAACCTAATCAAACAACTTCTTAATTCTTAATTAAGTTTTGGGCTGAGGGTTGGGTTCGGCTTTTCAAAAAATAATTTTCATATTTGTAAAATAATTTTACAATATGATTCTATCAATCATATTGCATGTTTGATTCATAATCAAGATGCAAGTGAAATAAACATGAAACTACTTTAGATCTAATCTAAACAGGTTCATGTAATTGAAACAATTTCAACTTTAAATAATTTCTTTGCATAAAAATTATTAACAAAGAGATTTTATTTCAGATTTAAACATCTTTTAAATTTAATAAATTATAAATTTAATCTAGATCATATCTAACAAATTTATGATTAAAGATAGATCTACACAAACTAGGACAACCTTTGCACTGTAAGGGGTAAACCTTACAGCAGGACAACCTTGCAGTTTGTGATTGATCTAAAATTTTAATTTCAGATTTAATAATCAGATTATAAATTAGATCTAATCTAAAAAATAATCTAAGCATGTATAAATAATCATGTAATAAAGAACCTAGGCTCTGATATCAATTGTAGGAACCAGATCTAGGGTTTCAGGGTTAGATCTTGAAAAAGAGGGTTAGATCTTAAAACTTTTTCAAGATCATACAGCGGAAGACTAAAATAAATTTTGATTATTTTAGTCTTTCGCTGTATGATCTTGAAAAAGTTTCAAGATCTAACCCTCTTTTTCAAGATCTAACCCTGAAACCCTAGATCTGGTTCCTACAATTGGTATCAGAGCCTAGGTTCTTTATTACATGATTATTTATACATACTTAGATTATTTTTTAGATTAGATCTAATTTATAATCTGATTATTAAATCTGAAATTAAAATATATATAAATATAGTATGAACTACATGTTGATCATATAAACATGTTTCTATACTAGCTACATCTAATGTATGTATTAAATAATAGATCAGATCTATTACCTTGCAAGTTAGATGCTCTAACCTCGCTGATCCGGGCTTAAGGATGATGTTGCAAGCCACACACGCATCCGGTCTCTAGGAGTCGTCCATACGAGCCCACGAATCTCGATCAGAAGTCCTGCTTCAGGAAATCAGCACAGTATGCTAGTACTGCGCTGATCCTTCTTTGATGGTTGATCAGGTGCCTCCTTCTTCTTGATTTGGACTCTTTCAAAGATGAAAAGTAGAAGGAGGAGTTTCAGATCTGAGACACTCTCAGAAAACTCAAGATGGAGGGAGGAAAGATATGAAAACAAAAACTCAAGAAGAAGACCCTCTTCTTCTTCACATTTTTCTCTCTAGACACCCAAACTTGCGTCTTTTATATCTCTACGACCCAAAGATATTTCTCTCTGATTTTTGGATGACAGAAAGGCCTCTCAAATATCTATCTCTCTTTCAAATTTCACGAAGAAACTCATCTTATATAGAGAGATATGATAGAGTTCTTGTCTAGGTCAAACACCTAGTCAAGGCTTATCCAAACATGGCAAGTTAAGGGACGCCCAACTCTTGAGCACCTCCTCCATATTTTCGTGCATGGATCACCATAAAAGGGTGTATAATGTAAACCCTAAAAGCCATGAAAATTCTAAAAAAAATTTGGATAAATTCGGTGCAAAATTGAAAGAGTTTTGGATTTCTAAAACTCTATCTCATAGAATTCGAAATCCAAACTTATTCCTTTTAGATTTGATCCAAATCACCTTCCATGTAAGAAAGAAGAGAGGAGACCTTTTGTGAATGTGGGGAGATCTGGGAGAGGGCTTTTGTCACACAAAATAAGTGGAGATTGGCGTTGAATAAGAGAGAGGGCGTGGAGAAGGTTTATGTGGCGCAAGGTGGAATCCTAGTCCTACTAGGATTCTGTCTCATAACTTGTTTTAATTTGGTTTCCCAAACCAAATCAAATCAAAATTAGATCAACCTAATTGAAATAGGTCTTAACCTAATTAAAAACCTAATTTAATCAGATTAAATTAGATTTAAATCTGATTTAATTTTCTAATCAAATTAGAAATTAGATTGACCCAAGTCCTAGTTGAACTAGGACTAGTCTTTCCTTGCACTTGGCTTATCCAATAAACCAATTGGACTTGATCCAATCAAGCCCAAACCAAATCTAATTAAATTATATTTAATTAGACTTAATCTCAGCCCATTGGCTTAATCAAATTAAGCCAATTAGCAATCAAATTGCTAATCGATCCTCCTGCAACACTTGCACTGGGTTAAATGTCAATCGTATTGATTATTTAACCCTATAATGATTCTTAATCGTTGATCAACCATCCGATCGGATCATGAACTCTAATGTGTGTGACCTCATAGGTCCGAACCTAAGCCGGTAGCATAGAAATAAATTCCTATACCAATCGAAGTGACCATCTAGCAATGGTACCCGACGTCCGGATAGGTCGAATGTGTAGAACAACATCCTTAGAACCCATGCGGATATAGTTTTCATATAATTCATCCCCTTGACCAAAATGATCATAGGACACCCCAGAGCTCAACTGTCAACTCTGATCAGGTTGTCCACATTGTATTTCAAAATATCAAATCCATCTGATGGATTACCCTGGCCAAGGTTTTGCTAAATTGAAATACAGCGACTCATTCTTCTCCAACTCTTGGAGTGGTCAATCCCATCTCGATCACACTCTGACTTCACAAGTACTTGACTGTGCCCAGAAGCCTTCCGTCCCTGAATTAGAAATTCAGTTAGTCCAATACCAAAGCACAGTGAGTTGCTTGCAAGTCACTGAGGCGATCTCAAGTCTAAGGGACACTTATACCTATATCCCATCAGAGATATTCTCGACAGTGGAATACTCTGGAGTTGGTCACGTTCAATGACGATGTACCCTTACATCTCACCTGTATGCCATACCAGTGTCTCCACACTCCTTGGTTAAGAGGACAACCAACCCATATGGCCTACAGCGACCTATGCTTGATAGAAGCTGTCGTCCTTATTAACAGCCTATCATTTGGTCATGAACAGTTTTAAGGACTAATCGATAAATCCTCTCTTTATCGAACTTAAATAGTCCTAAGGACTTCATCATAACAATGGAGTTCATTAGAAGATGAAAGCTTATGATGAAAATGCCAAATATATTTTATTTATTAACAAATCAATTACAATACTTGGTTGCTCAACCGTCAACAGCTTGACGATTGGCTTTTTGGGACACATTTCCCAACAAACTCTTCTGATTCAGACAATTAAAATAATCAATCATCAAGATCATTCTAATTGCTCTCAAAATTCACCAGTGACACCTAGCAGTATATGGTGGCAACCCATCAAAAATTAAGATGAATCTCTTGGTGCAACTACCTGTGTGATTGAGTTCTTCTATCATGAGTCCTGACTGAATTAGGGTTAAGGTGAACTCGTCAAACCCAACATCAGTCATATGAATCAATCAATTGATCCGAGTCCGATGTGAAACCCCAATGAAAAACTTTTTTCCATTATTTCACTCTACCATGGTCATGGACTTAAGAACTCGATCTTTCGATCATCATAGGACTACTCCTCTCTGTGGGAAAAATTCAGTGCAGGGGTAAAATGGTAATTTTAAATTTTTTTCAAAATCATTATTTTATAGTAAAAATTATTAATTAATCTAATTAATTAATATAAATTTATCCTACACTAAGATCTAAATATGATATATAGCATGCATGCATTTAAATTTGAAATTTGAATTTGAACAGTAAACACTTTACTGTAATGTGTTCAGAACACAATATCTTTGTGCGGGTAGTAGATCATCGTAATCTGATCACCGTCAAGAGAGTCTGATCATCATGATGCAATCACACAGTATGTCTGGCCTTTACGGATCATCCACACGAAGCTTCTGGTCTGATCGACTCCTCACGAGTGCTAGCTCATTGTAAAGCCCTTTCGACGGTCGATGCTGATCGAACTCCTTCGATCGATGTCTGCCGATTCTTTGGATGCTCTGGATCATCAGTAGACAGGCTTGAGAGGATGTTGAAGATCTTCCTAAAATTTGATGGGCTCACGACACTCGTAGCTCACCTTCTCACTTTCCGAACTCCAAGCTGAAACCCTAAAGAACTCACTGAAACCTTGCGCACACTTTTTCTTTCTTTTCTTTCTTTTTCTCTCAAAAGGATATAGACCTTCACCTTGCACACAAGGATTCCTCGCACCTAGATTTTCTCTTCAAAATTTTTCTTACACACACCCCACTCTTCTCCTCCTTTTAAAACAATGTCAAACGTCTTATCTACGTGAGAGGATAAAGATGAGTAATTGCACATTTGAATTCAAATCAAATTTTGAATTCAAATGAAAATCAATTTATCCCTATCCACTAAGGGCGTGAGAAGAGGAGGGCATGGCTTAATTTGTGCATGAGTGATTTCATGAGAAATATTTTCTCGTGTAATAAATAGGATGCTAAAAGAGGATAAGGTCAAGGTGCTAAGATTGGTTGCTCATTCAAATTCAAACTTTATTTTGAATTTGAATGGCCAACCAATCATCCTTATCCACTCATTTGGCGCATTAAAGTAGGGCATGAGGAGGGCTTTGCATGAGAAAAAATTCATGAGAACTTCCTTCTCGTGAATTCAAATGGGCGCAGTTGAAGTGAGGTGGCGCAGGGAGAATGGGTCAAGGTGGTTTCATTATTTAAATCAATCTAATTGAACCAAATAAATTAGGCCCAATTAGACTAATTTAAACCCAACTTAATTAGGCTTAATTAGGCTCAATAAAATCCTAATCAAATCAAGAATTGATTAAGCCCAATCCCTGATCAAATCAGAGACCAAACCATCTCGATGATTAGGTCAACTCTTAACCTAATCGGGTCAAACCCAACTGAATCCAATCCAATTGGACTTGATCTAAAAATAATTACTCAATCAAATTGAGTTAATTAGTGATCAAATCACTAATTAAACCTCTCATAAATATTGAGTCTAAATCCGATGGATAATCGGACATCAAAATTCATCGATATATAACCCTGATCGAAGAGTCCCAAACCAGTGGGACTCTTGACCCGGTACCCAAAATGTGTGGGACTCGTGATCAGAGAATTTTGATTCTCGATCACAGAGTCCCAGACACGTAGGACTCATAGTCTACGAGCATTAAGACTCTTCATCAGCCATCAGATCAGATAGGAACCTCTAATGTATGTGACCCCGTAGGTTTGAACCTAAGCCGGTAGCACAGGAATCAATTCCTGTACTAATCGAAGTGACCATCTAGCAATGGTATCCGACGATCAGATAGGTCGAATAGTCACAATCGCAACACTCAAAATCTACGTGAATATGGTTACTGTATAATTCATTCTTTTGACCTCTGTGTTTAGGACGACTCAGGGTTAAACTGTCAACCCTGATTAGATCATCCGAATCGTGCTCAACTCAGACAGTCCTGTGACTCCTCACAAAGACTACCCTGGCCAAGATTTTGCTAAATTAAAACATGACTGTACACAGCTCCTAAACTGGAGTGGTCAATCCCATCTTGACACACGCACCGATAAGTCAAGTACTTGACTACACCCAGCAGCCTTCCGTCACTGAATTAGAAATTCAGGTAGTCCAGTGCCTAAGTGCAGTGAGTTGCTTGCAAGTCACCATGGCAGTCTCAAGTCGGAGGGATATTTATACCCATATTCCATCGGAGTAAATCTTGACAACAAAAATAGCTCCGAAGTTGGTCACGTTCAGTGCAGATGTACCCTTACATCTCACCTATATGCCATACCAGTGTCTCCACACTCATTGGTTAAGAGGACAACCAACCTATATGGCACACAATGACCTATGATTGATAAATGTTGTCATCCTTGGTAACAACGTATCATTTGGTCGCGAACAGATTTAAGAACTAAACGACAAATCCTTCTTTATCGAGTCTAAATAGTCCTAAGAACTTCACCACAATATAGGAGTTCATTAGAAGATGAAATATTTTATGATGAAAAATATCAAAATAATTTTTATTAATTCATAATTCATGTACATATACAAAAATGAGCACAACCGTCAATAGACTGACGATTGACTTTGGGACACTATTCCCAACAATCTCCCACTTGGCCTAAAGCCAATCGGTGCAGTATCTAATACCCATCTTCGATTTATAGTCGTCGAACTCCTTCACCGCAATGGCTTTAGTGAATGGGTCGGTCAGGTTCTCCTTTCCGTCGATCTTCTGAAGGTCGACGTCACCTCGATCCATAATTTTCCGGATGAGATGGTAGCGGTGCAGAATATGCTTCATCCGTTGGTGTGCCTTGGGTTCCTTCGCCTGAGCAATGGCTCCAGAGCTGTCACAATAGAGCAGAACTGGACCAATAAGGGAGGATGCTACTCCGAGCTCGGTGATGAATTTTCTCAGCCACACCACTTCTTTGGCAGCATCTGATGCAGCGACATACTCCACCACGCAAACTGAATCAGCCACTGTGTGTTATTTGAAACTCTTCTAGCAGATAGCCCCACCATTAAGGGTAAAAATAAATCCCGACATACTTTTGCTGTCATCATGATCAGACTGAAAACTAGAGTCTATAAATCTTATAAGTCTCAAGTCCGATTCACCATAAACAAGCCACTGGTCTTTAGTATTTCTTAAATACTTCAGGATGGTTTTAACAACCTTCCAGTGATTCTCCCCTAGATCAGATTGGTATCTACTCACTACCCCTAGTGAGTATGCCACATCTGATCGTATACATGTCATGGCGTACATGATAGATCCCACTGTCGAAGCATATGGAATCCTATCCATACGCTCTCTCTCTTGAGGTGTTGTCGGACAATCCCTCTTCGAGAGAAAAATTCTATGGCCTATCAGTAGATAGCTTTTCTTGAAATTCTCCATGCTGAACCTCTTCAGCATAGTATCTATGTACGTAGACTGGGATAAACCAAGCAACCTTTTAGATCTATCCCTATAGATCCTCATCTTTAGGATGTAGGAAGCTTCTTCCAAATCCTTCATGGAGAACTGTGATGACAGCCAAATCTTTATTTCCTGTAATACAGGGACATCATTCTCGATTAAAAGAATATCATCCACATACAATACAAAAAATACCACTACTGGACCATTAGCCCACTTATAAATGCAGGGCTCTTCTCCATTCTTAACGAAGCCATACGTCTTGATCGTCCTATCAAAATGTATGTTCCAACTCCGGGATGCCTGCTTAAGTCTATAAATAGACCTCTGTAGTCTGCACACCTTAGACTCATCAGTGGATGTGAATCTTTCAGGTTATATCATATACACCTCTTCATCCTGCTCTCCATTTAGGAAAGCTGTCTTCACATCCATCTGTCAGATTTCATAGTCCAGATGGACAGCTATCGCAAGCATAATCCGAATAGATTTGAGCATTACCACAGGAGAAAATATCTCGTCATAGTCTATACTATAACGTTGACGATATCCCTTGACAACCAGACGGGCTTTATAGGTTTCTACCTTTCCATCTGTGCCCCTCTTCCTCTTGAAGACCCACTTACATCCTATGAGTTTTACTCCTTCGGGTGGGTCAACCAATGTCCACACATCGTTGACCTTTATGGACTCCATTTCGAATTTCATGGCCTCTAGCCATTTCTCAGAGTCGGATCTCTGCATTGCATCCATGTAGGTGATCGGATCCTCATCGTTTTCATCAAGTTTGATAGGATCGTCGTCCCGGATCAAGAAACCATAGTATCTATCCGGTTGACGTGGTGCTCTACCAGATCGCCTTAAGGGTGCTTGAACAATGGGCTTCGGATCTGATCTAATCAAATCCGGTTCAGGTTCAGCAACTTGTGTCGGTTTTTTCACCTGTCGAACTTCGTCAAGTTTGACCTTAGAGGCAACAGTCCCTTCATCAAGAAACTTCTTTTTCAAAAAGATTACCTTAAGTCTGATAAACACCTTTTGCTCATCAGCCAGGTAGAAATAATATCCTTTAGTCTCTTTTGGGTATCCTATAAAATTACACTTGTCAGACCTAGGTCCAAGCTTGTCCGTAATTAAATGTTTAACATAAGCCGGATACCCCCAAACCCTAAGGTGCGAGAGTACTGGCTTACGTCCTATCCATATCTCATATGGCATTTTGGTTACAGACTTACTCGAAACCCTATTTAGAAGGTAACAAGCCGATTCGAGCGCATATCCCCAAAGGGAGATCGACAGACCAGCAAACCCCATCATGGATCAAACCATGTCCAACAAGGTCCGATTCCTCCTTTCAAACACATCATTATGCTGTGGTATTCCAAGAGGTGTCCACTGAGAGAGAATTTTATTCTCCTCAAGATATGTCAGAAAATCATTGGAAAGGTATTCACCTCCTTGATCAGATCGAAGAGTTTTAATGCACTTTTCAGTTTATTTTTCTACCTCATTTCGAAATAGTTTGAACATTTCAAATGACTCCGACTTATGCTTCATTAAATAGACATACCCATACCTCGATAGGTCATCTGTGAAGGTTATAAGTAGAAATATCTACCTCTTGCACTTGAGCTCATGGGTCCACATACATCAGAATGTACCAGAGCCAAGAGTTCACTGGCTCGCTCACCTTTTCTAGTAAAAGGTGACTTGGTCATTTTACCAAGAAGACAGGACTCATAGGTTGGAAGTGATTCATAATCACCTACTTCAAGAATTCCTTCTTGAGCCAACCTATTTATCCTGTTCTTATTGATATGACCTAGCCTACAATGCCAAAGGTAGACATCTGACACATTATCTATTCTAAGATGTTTATCGGAGGTTTGAACCACATTAACAGGTTGTGATAGAAAATAAATTTCATTATTAAGTTGTCCAACAAACATTGTAACACCATTCAAAATGATATTGCAAATATTTTTTTTATTAAAAATTAATAACCGTTCATGGCCAAAAGGCCTACAGAAATAATATTTAATAAAAAATTTGGACAATAGTGACATTCACTCATAATTATTTTTTGAGAATTGATTACAAGGTTCATGATTCCTAATGCTAGAACTGGAACTTTGCATCCATCTCCAACGTTCAGGAATCTCTCGCCTTCATCAAATCTCCTACTGACCTGCAGATCCTGCATCGAATTGCAAATATGATAAGGGCTTCCGGTATCCAATACCCAGACAATAGTATCACAAATGAAAAAGTTGCAAGGTATTATCATATAAGTACCTTACTTCTTCTTCGGCCTGTTTGGATCCAGTGAGGCAATGTATAGAGGACAGTTCCTCTTCTAGTGCCCCTGCTTCTTGCAAAAGAAGCACTCCGCCTGGCTCTGATCGGGCTTGTGCTTCTTGATTTGACCCTATGCAGACATCCCAGCATGCGGCTGCACCTTCTTATTCTTCTTCTTCTTGTTCTTCTTCCCTTTCTCAAAAGGTCGACGACCAGAAGAAGACCCTCCCACAACATTCACCGACTCCTTATGGAGCTGGTGATCCTTCTCAAAGTTCTGCAGCAACCCCAACAAGCCGTGGTAGTTCACTACAGACTTTATCATTCGAAAATGAGTAAGAAAGGGAAGGAAGGACTTGGGCAGAGAATTAAGGATCGCATCCTTACCGAGCTACTCATGCAGAGAAAGCCCAGTTTACTTAGGCGCTCAATCATTTCGATCATATACAGTACATGATTAATGACTGAGGCTCCATCCCTCATCCGAGCATTGAAAATGGCATAACTAGTTTTGTGCCTTTCAACATCGTCAGGCATGCTAAAAGAGTCGTTCAACATTTGAAGCATCTCTTGTGGCTGGGCGTTCTCGAACCTGCGACTGAACTCATCATTCATTGCCGCTAGTATTATGCACCGGACGTTGGTGCGGTCGTTGAGCCACTTCTGGTAAGTGTCTCAGACCATCCCTCTAGTGTTCAGGGCTGGCTTCTCAGGTGTCAGATCCGTTACTACATAAAAGATCCGCTCATACTCAAGGACGATTTTTAATTTTCGATACCAACTATCGAAATTAAGTCCCATGAGCTTGTCATTATCTAATAATGACTGGAGCGACAGGGTAGTGGCCATAGCTGCATAAAGGAAAACCAGACCTATATTAGTACATAAATTATTAATACTAAAGACTTGGACTTTAGTCTAAAGTTTCTCCCAGTATTTTTACGAATTGGTAGCCTCAACCTCCAATTCGAGGAATTACTTTAATTCTTTAGTGGGTACTAGAATCCACACAGACTATACACGAGCCCAACTTTGGTTGGTCAACCCATGTGCATCTATGGGTAGGTTCATAACCAGTTGTTTCTCTAAACAACTTCTAGTAATTAATTTTGCCCCATAACCTAATCAGTAGGCTTTGGCCTCCACTGAAAAAATTTGGTTAGGTCCAACCATTAACATGATTTGATTTGGTGAATCGGACCAATAAATGATTAAGCCCGACTTTGGTCGGCCAACCTAACCACCATCAGAAAGACTCAAACCAAATTATCATACTATGAATGATAATTTCATTAGTCAATAAGCACCAGGCCTTTGGGCCTCCAATGATTATTAAACTAATGGACTCATTATCACTCACTTAATGGGAGGCTATGACTTAGTTATCAATATAACTTAATCATTTTTAGGACCTAATAATTTTTGAGGATTTTATTAAAAAATAGATGAGAAGATAAATTACCAGCCAATTTTAATCCTCCCACTGACTTCACCAAGTCAGATTAAAAAGGATTTAATTAAGTCAGCATTAGGAGCACCTAAATCAGTCAAACTGATTTACCTAATGACATGGGTGAGCCCTAATCACTAAGTGATCTAATCAAAACCTAATTCACCAGGTTGGCCAGGTAAGTGAGATCAGTGGTGGGGATAAGCCATTAACTCGTCAGAGATCGAATCACTGCAAGTAGCTCCCGTTTAAAAACCATTGGTCAAACTGCCAAACTTACCTTAGATACCAACCGGTTCATTAGTTTTAATTTGATCAACTTAGTAAATAGGGTTCCACCGCGTAGCCATGAATTAAGTCCATCTTGGTCTAGTTAAAGACATGGACCCATTCAACTACAACTATTGGAGTTGAGTCTAGAGTATCCTTGACCTAATCTAATTCAACTTTTGATTAGATTTGACCAATTACTCTAATTTAGTCTATTTCTTTAAGCTAATCTTAGGTCTAACCCAATTATGGACCTAATCCATCTAACCCATTGACCCACAAGTTTATGCAATTATCTTAGGTCTTAATTTACAATTCTAGACCTACTAGATAACACTTAATTCTTTTAATTAAGTATTTGGGCTGATGGGTCAGGGTTTGGCATTTCGAAAATAATTTTCAAATTTGAAAGGTTTTATTTTCTGTTTACCAAATATGTTGACTCATTACACAAATAGATCAGCACATTTCATAAATAGCAATCCTATTGCTAATTACATAATAGAAAATAACTCAATCAAAATAAATCATGAATATTTCTTTCGCTACTTCATCTGCATGGGATATAATTACATCGACACCCCTACCGCCATAAGAGACCCCATCGAATGGGAAGAGAGGGTCTTTAAACCCTACTTTTCTCCTATGACCGGATGGCCTACTTTTCTCCTATGACCGGACGACCATGGCAACCAACCCAATTCGATTACTTGCTACTTGAATCAAGTATATCTAAATATACCAATTTCAAAATTTAAATTTCAAATTTAAAATTTTAAATTTTAAATTTCAAATAAATTTCAAATTTTAAATTTCAAATTTTTGAATTTCAAATTTTGAATTTTGAATTTTGAATTTTAAATTTGAAATTTCAATCAAATTTCAAATTTTAAATTTCAAATTTTTGAATTTTAAATTTTTAAATTTTAAATTTTTAAATTTTAAATTTCAAACAACTTTCAAAATTTAAATTTTAAATTTAAACTTTTAGATTACAACTTAATCTACGCATACAAATATATATATCATATCTAGGAACCCGCTCTGATACCATTTGTGGAGAAAATTCAGTGCAGGGGTAAAATAGTAATTTTAAATTTTTTTCAAAATCATTATTTTACAGTAGAAATAATTAATTAATTTAATTAATTAATATAAATTTATCCTACACTAAGATCTAAATATGATATATAGCATGCATGCATTTAAATTTGAAATTGAATTTGAACAGTAAACACTTTACTGTAATGTGTTCAGAACACAATACCTTTGTGCGGGTAGTAGATCGCCATAATCTAATCACCATCAAGAGAGTCTGATCATTGTGATACAATCACACAGCATGTCTGGCCTCTACGGATCGTCCACACGAAGCTTTCAGTCTGATCGACTCCTCACGAGTGCTAGCTCATTGTAGAGCCCTTTCGACGGTCGATGCTGATCGAACTCCTTCGATCGATGTCTGTCGATTCTTTGGATATTCTGGATCGTCAGCAGACATGTTTGAGAGGATGTTGAAGATCTTCCTAAAATTTGGTGGGCTCACGACACTCGTAGCTCACCTTCTCACTTTCCGAACTCCAGGCTGAAACCCTGAAGAACTCACTGAAACCCTGCGCACACTTTTTCTTTCTTTTCTTTCTTTTTCTCTCAGAAGGATATAGACCTTCACCTTGCACACAAGGATTCCTCACACCTATATTTTCTCTTCAAATTTTTTCTTACACACGCCCCACTCTTCTCCTCCTTTTAAATCAATGTCAAACGTCTTATCCACGTGAGAGGATAAAGATGAGTAATTGCACATTTGAATTCAAATCAAATTTTGAATTCAAATGAAAACTAATTTATCCCTATCCACTAAGGGCGTGAGAAGAGGAGGGTGTGGCTTAATTTGTGCATGAGTGATTTCATGAGAAATATTTTCTCGTGTAATAAATGGGATGCTAAAAGAGGATAAGGTCAAGGCGCTAAGATTGGTTGCTCATTCAAATTCAAACTTTGTTTTGAATTTGAATGGCCAACCAATCATCCTTATCCACTCATTTGGCACATTAAAGTAGGGCGTGAGGAGGGCTTTGCGTGAGAAAAAATTCATGAGAACTTTCTTCTCGTGAATTCAAATGGGTGCAGTGGAAGTGAGGTGGCACAGGGAGAATGGGTCAAGGTGTTTCATTATTTAAACCAACCTAATTAAACCAAATAAGTTAGGCCCAATTAGACTAATTTAAATCCAACTTAATTAGGCTTAATTAGGCTCAATAAAATTCTAATCAAATCAGAATTGATTAAGCCCAACTCCTGATCAAATCAGGGACCAAACCATCTCGACGATTAGGTCAACTCTTAACCTAATCGGGTCAAACCCAACTGAATCTAATTCAATTGAACTTGATCCAAAAATAATTAATCAATCAAATTGAGTTAATTAGTGATCAAATCACTATTAAATCTCTCATAAATATTGAGTCCAAATCCGATGGGTAATCGGACATCAGAATTCATCGATATGTAACCCTGATTGAAGAGTCCCAAACCATGGGACTCTGGACCCCGGTACCCAAAATGTGTGGGACTCGTGATCAGAGAATTTGATTCTCGATCACAGAGTCTCAGACATGTAGGACTCATAGTCCACGAGCATTAGGACTCTTCATCAGCCATCAGATCAGATAGGAACCTCTAATGTGTGTGACCCCGCAGGTTCGAACCTAAGCCGGTAGACAGGAACCAATTCCTGTACTAATCGAAGTGACCATCTAGCAATGGTACCTGATGATCGGATAGATCGAATAGTCGCAATCGCAAACTCAGAACCTACGTGAATATGGTTACTGTATAATTCATCCTTTTGACCTCTATGTTTAGGATGACTCAGGGTTAAACTGTCAACCCTGATTAGATCATCCGAATCATGCTTAACTCAAACAGTCCTGTGACTCCTCACAAAGACTACCCTGCCAAGATTTTGCTAAATTAAAATACGACTGTACACAGCTCCTAAACTGGAGTGGTCAATCCCATCTTGACACACGCACCGACAAGTCAAGTACTTGACTACACCCAGCAGCCTTCCGTCACTGAATTAGAAATTCAAGTAGTCCAGTGCTAAGTGCAGTGAGTTACTTGCAAGTACCGTGGTGGTCTCAGGTCGGAGGGATATTTATACCCATATTCTATCGGAGCAAATCTTGACAGCAGAAATAGCTCCGGAGTTGGTCACTTTAGTGCAGATGTATCCTTACATCTCACCTGTATGCCATACCAGTGTCTCACACTCATTGGTTAAGAGGACAACCAATCTATATGGCACACAACGACCTATGCTTGATAAACATTGTCATCCTTGGTAACAACGTATCATTTGGTCACGAACAGATTTAAGGACTAAACGACAAATCCTCCTTTGTCGAGTCTAGATAGTCCTAAGGACTTCACCACAACATAGGAGTTCATTAGAAGATGAAATATTTTATGATAAAAAATATCAAAATAATTTTTATTAATTTATAATTCATGTACATATACAAAAATAAGCACAACCATCAACAGGCTGACGATTGACTTTGGGA